>NC_057795.1:421451182-421596937 GCF_018294505.1 Triticum aestivum | reverse complement strand
GATGCACGGGGCGTCCGAGGGAAGTTGACGCGTCTTGCGGAGTGACGATGCGCGGGGCGTCCGAGCAAAGTAGACGCGTCCCGCAAAGTGGCGATGCACGGGGCGTCCGAGTGAAGTAGACGCGTCCCGTGGAGTGATGATGCATGGGGCGTCCGAGTGAAGTGGACGCGTCCTGTGGAGTGTCGATGCGCGGGACACCCGAGTGAAGTAGACGCGTCCCGCTGAGTGGCGAGACACGGGGTGTCGTGGAATTAACACGTCAGATGTCCTAGTGTGAGGACTTAGTCGTGAGGCCAGCGCATCTATGTGGTAGCTTGAGAGGGGTTGAGCGAAATCGAGAGAACGCAGCACAAGACAAAGATTTAGACAGCTTAGGGCCTTGGGAAACATCATCCGGTAATAACCCTACATGCTGTTTGAGGCAAGATCTCATTATCATCACGAGGGAGTCGTCGTAAACCGGCTCTCCTCTAGTTGTGTCTAGCCCTAGAGATTGTTTCTTTCTTCCCCTCCTTTTGGGAGCCCTTCCCCTCCTTATATAAGTTAAAGGGGGCGGGTTACATGTAGAGTCCATCTCGGACTAAGACTTAAACTATTTTGACTTCCCTTCCTGGGCTTCTTAACATCTGCCGGTTTAACATGGTCTGCCGGTTTAACATTGTCTGCCGGTTTAACATTGTCTGCCGGTTTGACATTGTCTGCCGGTTTAACATTGTCTGCCGGGTTATGATTGACTTAACACCTGCCAGTGCTACCATCTGTCTTAACTCTGCCGGTTTAACACTCGCCGGTTTACCGTCTGTCTTAGCCATCTGTCTTAACTGTCTGCCGGTTTAACATTGCCCCGGTTTACCAAGTCCCAGCCGGATTATGACTCCGGCCGGGTCATACCGCGGGGTATATCCCCGACACGGGGCGTCCAAGTGAAGTAGACGCGTCCCGCGGAGTGGCGAGGCACGGAGTGTCCGAGTGAACTGGACACGTGCCGTCGAGTGCCAATGCGCGGGGCGTCCGAGTGAAGTCGACGCGTCCCGCGGAGTGACAATGCGGGGCGTCCGAGTGAAGTAGACGCCTCCCGCGGAGTGTCGATGCACGGGGCGTTCGAGTGAAGTAGACGCGTCCCGCGAAGTGACGATGTGTGGGTCGTCCGAGTGCAGTAGACATGTCCCGCGGAGTGACGATGTGCGGGGCGTCCAAGTGAAGTGGACGCGTCCCACAAAGTGGCGAGGCGCGGGGCTTCCGAGTGAAGTAGATGCATCCTCCAAGTGGCGAGGCACTGGGTGCCCGAGTTGGGTAGACGCGCCCCGCAGAGTGACGATGCACGGGGTGTTCGAGTGAAGTAGACGCATCCCGCTGAGTGACAATGCGCGGGGCGTCAGAGTGCAGTATACGCGTCCCGCGGAGTGACGGATGGCGGGTAGCCGAATGTGAAGGAAATATGCCCTAGAAGCAATAATAAAGTTGTTATTTATATTTCCTTATATCATGATAACTGTTTATTATTCATGCTAGAATTGTATTAACCGGAAACTTAGTACATGTGTGAATACATAGACAAAACATAGTGTCCCTTGTATGCATCTACTTGACTAGCTCATTGATCAAAGATGGTTAAGTGTCCTAGCCATGGACATGAGTTGTCATTTGATGAACGGGATCACATCATTAGTGGAATGATGTGATGGACAAGACCCATCGGTTAGCTTAGCATAATGGTCGTTCAGTTTTATTGCTACTGCTTTCTTCATGTCAAATACATATTGCTCAGACTATGAGATTATGCAACTCCCGGACACCGGAGGAATGCCTTGTGTGCTATCAAATGTCACAGCGTAAGTGGATGATTATAAAGATGCTCTATAGGTATCTCCGAAGGTGTTTGTTGGGTTGGCATAGATCGAGATTAGGATTTGTCACTCCGAGTATCGGAGAGGTGTCTCTGGGCCCTCTTGGTAATGCACATCATACGAAACCTTCCATGCAATGTGACTAATGAGTTAGTTGCGGGATGATGCATTACAAAATGGGTAACGAGACTTGCCGGTAACGAGATTGAACTAGGTATGAAGATACCGACAATCGCATCTCGGGCAAGTAACATACCGATAACAAAGGGAATAACGTATGTTGACATAGTGGTTCAATAGATAAATATCTTCGTAGAATATGTGGGAACCAATATAAGCATCCATGTTCCGCTATTGGTTATTAACCGAAGAGGTGTTTCGGTCATATCGAACCCATAGGGTCTGCACGCTTAACGTTCGTTGACGATATAGTACTACATGAGTTATGTATGTTCATGACCAAATGTTGTTCAGAGTCCCTAATGATATCACAGACATGACGAGGAGCTCCGGAACGGTCCGGAGGTAAAGATTCATATGTTGCATGATATGGTTAGGCCAAGGGGTCAGGCCCACGGGGTGATAAGTCGGTTGAAAAGGAGTTTTGCGGAGGCCAAGGGGCCAAACGCCGGAGACCCTGCGTCTGGCCCCGGGCTAGACGCCGAGGCGCATGGCGTCTGGCCAGACGCCAAGGTTTGTGGCGTATGGTCCGGGAAGTCTGAGAAGGACTCTTCCTTGCGGGCAAACCCGACTCCGAGGAGGCTTTTACTCCAAGTTTCGACCCCAGGGCTCAACATATAAATAGGGGGGCAGGGCTAGCACCAAAGACACATCAAGAAATTGTTGGGGAACGTAGCAGAAATTCAAAATTTTCTACGCATCACCAAGATCAATCTATGGAGATTCTAGCAACAAGAGAGAGGGGAGTGCATCTTCATACCCTTGAAGATCGTGTTGCGTAAGCGTTACAAGAACGCGGTCGGTGGAGTCGTTCACGAAGCGATTCAGATCGTGGCCGAATCCGATCTAAGCACCGAACGACGGTGCCTTCGTGTTCAACACACGTCCAGCCCGGGGACGTCTCCTCCTTCTTGATCCAGCAGGGGAGAGGAGAAGTTGAGGGAAAACTCCGACAGCACGACAGCATGGTGGTGATGGAGCTCGTGGTTCTCCGGCAGGGCTTCACCAAGCACTACGGAGGGAGGAGGTGTTGGAGGAGGGAGAGGGCTGCGCCAGGGGAAGGGTGCGGCTGCCCTCTCTCTCCCTCACTATATATAGGGGGAAGGGAGGAGGGGGAGGCGTCCTAGGGTTCCCTAGGGGAGGGGCGGCAGACACAAGGGAAACCCTAGATGGGTTTGGGCGCCCCCGCCCCCTAGGAAACTTGCCTCCCCAGCCGGGAGGGCGGCTGCCCTAGGGGTGGCGCCCCCACCTCTCCTGGTTACGTGAGATGGGGTGGGAGGGGCGCTCAGCCCCTTAGTGGGCTGATGTGCCCTCTCCCCTTGGCCCATAAGGCCCCAACACTTGCCGGGGCCTCCGGAACCACTTTCGGACACGCTGGTCATCACCTGGTACCCCCGGACAATTCCGGACTCCAATACCCTTCGTCCAATATACCGATCTTCACCTCCGGACCATTTCGGAGCTCCTCGTCATGTCCGGGATCTCATCCGGGACTCTGAACAACCTTCGCTAACCACATACTATTTCCCATAACAACTCTAGCGTCAACGAACCTTAAGTGTGTAGACCCTACGGGTTCGGGAACCATGCAGACATGACCGAGACACCTCTCCGGCCAATAACCAATAGCGGGATTTGGATACCCATATTGGCTCCCACATGTTCCACGATGATCTCCTCAGATGATCCACGATGTCAAGGATTCAAGCAATCCCGTATGCAATTCCCTTTGTCAATCGGTATGTTACTTGCCCGAGATTTGATCGTCGGTATCCCAATACCTCGTTCAATCTCGTTACCGGCTAGTCACTTTACTCGTTCCGTAAGGCATGATCCCGTGACTAACTACTTAGTCACATTGAGCTCATTATGATGATGCATTACCGAGTGGGCCCAGAGATACCTCTCCGTCATACGGAGTGACAAATCCCAGTCTTGATTCGTACCAACCCAACAGACACTTTCAGAGATACCTGTATGCACCTTTATAGCCACCCAGTTACGTTGTGACGTTGGGTACACCCAAAGGATTCCTACGGTATCCGGGAGTTGGACAATCTCATGGTCTAAGGAAATGATACTTGACATTAGAAAAGCTTTAGCAAACGAACTACACGATCTTGTGCTATGCTTAGGATTGGGTCTTGTCCATCACATCATTCTCCTGATGATGTGATCCCGTTATCAATGACATCCAATGTCCATGGTCAGGAAACCATAACCATCTATTGATCAATGAGCTAGTCAACTAGAGGCTCACTAGGGACATGTTGTGGTCTATGTATTCACACATGTATTATGGTTTCCAGTTAATACAATTATAGCATGAACAATAAACAATTATCGTGAACAAGCAAATATAACAATAACCATTTTATTATTGCCTCTAGGGCATATTTCCAACAGTCTTCCACTTGAACTAGAGTCAATAATCTAGTTCACATCAGTATGTGATTGTAATGAATTCAACACCCATGGGGTTTGATCATACCTCGCTTGTGAGAGAGGTTATTAGTCAACGGGTCTGAACCTTTAAGATATGTGTGTGCTTTACAAATCTCTATGTCATCTTGTAGATGCAGCTACCACGCTCTATTAGGAGCTATTCCAAATAACTGTTCTACTATACGAATCCGGTTTACTACTCAGAATAATCCGAATTAGTGTCAAAGTTTGCATCGGCGTAACCCTTTACGATGAACTCTTTTACCACCTCCATAGTCGAGAAAATTCCTTAGTCCACTAGTTACGAAGGATAACTTTGACCGTTGTCCTGTGATCCATTCCTGGATCACTCTTGTACCCCTTGACTGACGCATGGCAACGCACACTTTAGGTGCGGTACACAGCATAGCATACTGTAGAGCCTACGTCTAAAGCATAGGGGACGACCTTCGTCCTTTCTCTCTCTTCTGCCGTGGTCAGGTCTTGAGTCTTACTCAATACTCACACCTTATAACACAGCCAAGAACTCCTTCTTTGCTGATCTATTTTGAACTCCTTCAAAATCTTGTCACGGTATGTATTCATTTGAAAGTTTTATTAAGCGTTTTTATCTATCCTTATAGATCTTGATGCTCAATGTTCAAGTAGCTTAATCCAGGTTTTCCATTGAAAAACACTTTTCAAATACCCTATATGCTTTCTAGAAATTCTATATCATTTCTGATCAACAATATGTCAACAACATATACTCATCAGAAATTCTATAGTGCTCCCACTCACTTCTTTGGAAATACAAGTTTCTCATAAACTTTGTATAAACCCAAAATCTTTGATCATCTCATCAATGTGTATATTCCAACTCCGAGATGCTTACTCCAGTCCTTATAAGGATTGCTAGAGTTTTGCATGCTTGTTAGCATCTTTTAGGATTGACAAAACTTTCTGGTTGTATCACATACAACGTTTCCTCAAGCAACTCTTCGAGGAAACAATGTTTTTTTTTTGACATCCTATCTGCAAGATTTCATAAAAAATGCAGTATCTGCTAATATAATTCCAACAGACTCTTAGCATCGCTACGAGTGAGAAAGTCTCATCGTAGTCAACTCCTTGAACTTGTCAGAAAACATCTTAGCGACAACTCGAGCCTTCTTAATGGTGACACTTACCATCATTGTCCGTCTTCCTTTTAAAATCCATCTGTACTCAACAGCCTTACGACCATCGAGTAGTTCTTCCAAAGTCTATACATTGTTTTCATACATGGATCCTTTCTCGGATTTTATGGCCTCGAGCCATTCATCGGAATCTGGGCCCACCATCGCTTCTCCATAGCTCGTACGTTCATTGTTGTCTAGCAACATGACCTTCAAGATAGGATTACTGTACCACTCTAAAGTAGTACACATCCTTGTCACCCTACGAGGTACGGTAGTGGCTTGATCTGTGGCTTCATGATCACTATCGTAAGCTTCTACTTCAATTGGTGTAGGCGCCACAGGAACAACTTCCTGTGCCCTTCTACACACTAGTTGAAGTGACGGTTCAATAACGTCAACAAGTCTCCACCATCCTCCCACTCAATTCTTTCGAGAGAAACTTTTCCTCGAGAAAGGACCCGCTTCTAGAAACAATCACATTTGCTCCGGGTCTGAATTAGGAGGTATACCCAACTATTTTGGGTGTCCTATGAAGATGTATTTATCTGCTTTGGGTTCGAGCTTATCTGGATGAAACCTTTTTCACATAAGCGTCGCAGCCCCAAACTTTCAAGAAACGATAGCTTAGGTTTCTCTAAACCATAGTTCATTCGCTGTCATCTCAACGAAATTACGTGGTGCCCTATTTGAAGTGAATGCAGTTGTCTCTAATGCCTAACCCATAAGTGATAGTGGTAATTCGATAAGAGACATCATGGTATGCACCATATCCAATAGGGTGCAGCTATGATGTTCGGACACACCATCACATTATGGTGTTCCAGGCGGTATTAGTTGTGACACAATTTCAATAAGGTCTTAATTGTGTACCAAACTCGTAACTCCAATATTCATCTCTATGATCACATCATAGACATTTTATCCTCTTGTCACGATGATCTTCAACTTCACTCTGGAATTACTTGAACCTTTCAATAATTCAAACTTGTGTTTCATCAAGTAAATATACTCAGCATCTACTCAAATCGTTTGTGAAGTAAGAACATAACAATATCCAATGCGTGCCTCGGCACTCATTGGACAGCACACATCAAAAAGTATTACTTCCAACAAGTTGCTCTCTTGATCCATCTTACTGAAAATGAGGCTTTTCAGTCATCTTGCCCATGTGGTATGATTTGCATGTCTCAAGTGATTTAGAATCAAGTGAGTCCAAATGATCCATATGCATGGAGTTTCTTCATGCACACATACCAATAGACATGGTTCGCATGTCTCAAACTTTTCAAAAACGAGTGAGTCGAAAGATCCATCAACATGGAGCTTATTCATGCGTTTTATACCAATATGACTCAAATGGTAGTGCCACAAGCAGGTGGTACTATCATTACTATCTTAATCTTTTGGCATGAACATGTGTATCACTACGATCGAGATTCAATGAACCAATCATTTTAGGTGCAAGACCATTGAAGGTATTATTCAAGTAAACAGAGTAACCATTATTCTCCTTAAATGAATAATCGTATTGCGATAGACATAATCCAATCATGTCTATGCTCAATGCAAACACCAAATAACAATTATTTAGGTTTAACACCAATCTCGATGGTAGAGGGAGCAGGTGATGCTTGATCACATCAACCTTGGAAATACTTCCAACACATATCGTCACCTCGCCTTTAGCTAGTCTCCGTTTATTTCGTAGACTTTTATTTCGAGTTACTAACACTTAGCAACCGAAGCGGTATCTAATACCCTGGTGCTACTAGGAGTACTAGTAAAGTACACATTAATATAATGTATATCCAGTATACTTTCGTCGACCTTGCCAGCCTTCTCATCTACCAAGTATCTAGGGTAGTTCTACTTCAGTGACCGTTCCCCTCATTATAGAAGCACTTAGTCTCGGGTTTGGGTTCAACCTTGGTTTCTTCACTAGAGCGGCAACTGTTTTGTCGTTTCATGAAGTATCCCTTCTTGCCCTTGCCCTTCTTGAAACTAGTGGTTTCACTAACCATGAACAATTGATGCTCCTTCTTGATTTCTACCTTCACGGTGTATAACATCGTGAATAGCTCAAGGATCATCATATCTATCCCTGACATGTTATAGTTCATCACGAAGCTCTAGTAGCTTGGTGGCTGTGACTTTGGACAAAACATCACTATTTCATCTGGAGGATTAACTCCCACTCGATTCAAGTGATTGTTGTACCCAGACAATCTGAGTACAAGCTCAACGATTGAGCTTTTCTCCCTTAGTTTGTAGGCTAAGAAACTCGTTAGAGGTCTTATACCTCTTGACGTGGGCACGAGCTTGAAATCCCAATTTCAGCCCTTGGAACATCTCATATGTTCCGCGACGTTTCAAAAACATCTTCGACGCCACAATTCTAAACCGTTTAACATTACTGAACTATCATGTAGTCATCAAAACGTGTATGTCAGATGTTCGCAACAGCCACAGACGACGTTCGAGGTTCAGCACACCGAGCGGTGCATCAAGGACATAAGCCTTCTGCGCGGCAATGAGGACAATCCTTAGTTTACGGACCCAGTCCGCATAATTGCTACTATCAACTTTCAACTAAATTTTTCTCTAGGAACATATCTAAAACAGTAGAACTAAAGTGTGAGCTACGAAATAATTTGCAAAGACCTTTTGACTATGTTTAGGATAATTAAGTTCATCTAATGAACTCCCACTCAGATAGACATCCCTCTAATCATCTAAGTGATACATGATCCGAGTCAACTAGGCCGTGTCCGATCATCACGTGAGACGGACTAGTCATCATCGGTGAACATCTTCATGTTGATCGTATCTACTATACGACTCATGTTTGACCTTTCGGTCTCTCGTGTTCCGAGCCCATTTCTGTACATGCTAGGCTCGTCAAGTCAACCTAAGTGTTTTGCATGTGTAAATCTATCTTACACCTATTGTATGTGAATGTTAGAATCTATCACACCCGATCATCACGTGGTGCTTCGAAACAACGAACTTTCGCAACGGTGCACAGTTAGGGGGAACACTTTCTTGAAATTATTATGAGGGATCATCTTATTTACTACCGTCGTTCTAAGCAAATAGGATGCATAAACATGATAAACATCACATGCAATCAAATAGTGACATGATACGGCCAATATCATTTTGCTCCTTTTGATCTCCATCTTCGGGGCTCCATGGTCATCATCGTCACCGGCATGACACCATGATCTCCATCATCATGATCTCCATCATCGTGTCTCCATGAAGTTGTCTCGCCATCTTATTACTTCTACTACTATGGCTAACGGTTTAGCAATGAAGTAAAGTAATTATATGGCGTTATTCAGTGACACGCGGGTCATACAATAAATAAAGACAACTCCTATGGCTCCTGCCGGTTGTCATACTCATCGACATGCAAGTCGTGATTCCTATTACAAGAATATGATAAATCTCATACATCACATATATTTCATTCATCACATCCTTCTTGGCCATATTACATCACATAGCATACCCTGCAAAAACAAGTTAGACGTCCTTTAATTGTTATTTGCATGTTTTACGTGGCTGTTATGGGTTTCTAGCAAGAACGTTTCTTACCTACGCAAAAGACACAACGTGATATGCCAATTGCTATTTACCCTTCATAAGGACCCTTTTCATCGAATCTAATCCGACTAAAGTGGGAGAGACTGGCACCCGCTAGCCACCTTATGCAACAAGTGCATGTCAGTCGGTGGAACCTGTCTCACGTAAGTGTACGTGTAAGGTCGTTCCAGGCCGCTTCATCCCACAATACCACCGAAACAAGATAGGACTAGTAACGGTAAGCATACTGAACAAAATCAGCGCCCACAACAACTTGTGTTCTACTCGTGCATAGAATCTACGCAATAGACCTAGCTCATGATGCCACTGTTGGGGAATGTAGCATAAATTCAAAATTTTCTACGCATCACCAAGATCAATCTATGGAGATTCTAGCAACAAGAGAGAGGGGAGTGCATATTCATACCCTTGAAGATCGCGATGCGGAAGCGTTACAAGAACGCGGTCAGTGGAGTCGTTCACGAAGCGATTCAGATCACGGCCTAATCCGATCTAAGCACCGAACAACGGTGCCTCTGCGTTCAACACACGTACAGCCCGGGGACGTCTCCTCCTTCTTGATCCAGCAGGGGAGAGGAGAAGTTGAGGGAAAACTCCGACAGCACGACGGCATGGTGGTGATGGAGCTCGTGGTTCTCCGGCAGGGCTTCGCCAAGCACTACAGAGGGAGGAGGTGTTGGAGGAGGGAGAGGGCTGCGCCAGGGGAAGGGTGCGGCTGCCCTCTCTCTCCCTCACTATATATAGGGGGAAGGGAGGAGGGGGAGGCACCCTAGGGTTCCCTAGGGACGGGGCGGCGGCCACAGGGGAAACCCTAGATGGGTTTGGGCGCCCCCACCCCCTAGGAAACTTGCCCCCCAAGCCGGGAGGGGCGGCTGCCCTAGGGGTGGCGCCCCCACCTCTCCTGGTTACGTGAGATGGGGTGGGAGGGGCGCTCATCCCATTAGTGGGCTGATGTGCCCTCTCCCCTTGGCCCATAAGGCCCCCCAACACTTGTCGGGGCCTCCGAAACCCCTTTCGGACACGCTGGTCATCACTTGGTACCCCCGGAACAATTCCGGACTCCAATACCCTTCGTCCAATATGCCGATCTTCACCTCCGGACCATTCCGGAAATCCTCATCATGTACGGGATCTCATCCGGGACTCGGAACAACCTTCGGCAACCACATACTATTTCCCATAACAACTCTAGCGTCACCGAACCTTAAGTGTGTAGACCCTACGGGTTCGGGAACCATGCAAACATGACCGAGACACCTCTCTGGCCAATAACCAATAGCGGGATCTGGATACCCATATTGGCTCCCACATGTTCCACGATGATCTCATCGGATGAACCACGATGTCAAGGATTCAAGCAATCCCGTATGCAATTCCCTTTGTCAATCGGTATGTTACTTGCCCGAGATTCGATCATCGGTATCCCAATACCTCGTTCAATCTCGTTACCGGCTAGTCACTTTTCTCATTCCGTAAGGAATGATCCCATGACTACGTACTTAGTCACATTGAGCTCATTATGATGATGCATTACCGAGTGGGCCCAGAGATACCTCTCCGTCATACGGAGTGACAAATCCCAGTCTCGATTCGTACCAACCCAACAGACACTTTCGGAGATACCTGTAGTGCACCTTTATAGCCACCCTATTACGTTGTGACGTTTCGTACACCCAAAGCATTCCTACGGTATCCGGGAGTTGCACAATCTCATGGTCTAAGTAAATGATACTTGATATTATAAAAGCTCTTAGCAAACGAACTACACAATCTTATGCTATGCTTAGGATTGGGTCTTGTCCATCACATCATTCTCCTAATGATGTGATCCCGTTATCAATGACATCCAATGTCCATGGTCAGGAAACCATAACCATCTATTGATCAACGAGCTAGTCAACTAGAGGCTCACTAGGGACATGTTGTGGTCTATCTATTCACACATGTATTATGGTTTCCAGTTAATACAATTATAGCATGAACAATAGACAATTATTATGAACAAGGAAATACAATAATAACCATTTTATTATTGCCTCTAGGGCATATTTCCAACAGAAACACCAAGCCGTGTGTCGGCAACCCCTTCCTCTCTAGTTTACCCTTTGTCTAGTTTCTGTAGTGCTTGGCGAAGCTCTGCGGAGATTGTTCTTCACCAACACCGTCACCACGCCGTCGTGCTGCCGGAACTCATCTACTACTTCGCCCGTCTTGCTGGATCAAGAAGGCGAGGACATCATCAAGCTGAACGTGTGCTGAATGGACATTTGATTCGTCAATCAAAGCAATTCCCTTTCTCCTCCTTCCGTTATCAATGGTGCATGCAAGTGGGATCTGCGTGAGCCTGTAGGCATGCGTGACGAACGCAAACCCAGCCGCACAGCCATTGACACCGGCTAGAGGAGGTGGCCGTGCGTGAGGACATCACAGACGGGCCGGGGACGACACGAAGGACCGCGCGAGTGGCTGTTCGTACATGCTTGACGATGCCATACACGAGGTCGGAGGCGGCGCGGCGGACTGCGTCGGAGGGCGTTTGGACGAGCTCGCTGACGGCGTCGTAGATGAGGCTGGAGGCGATGCGGCGGACCACGCTGGAGGGTGTTTGGACGAGCTCACTGACCGCGTCATAAACGAGGCCGGAGGCGACGCAGTGTACCGTGCTGGAGGGTGTTTGGACGAGCTCGCCGACGGCATCGTAGACGAGGCCGGAGGCGACGCGACGGACCATGCTAGAGGGCCTTTGGACGAGCTCGTCGATGGCTTGGTAGACAAGGCCGGAGACGATGCAGCAGACACCGCGCTGGAGGGCGTTTGCACAAGCTCGTCGATGGTGTCGTAGACGACGCCGGAGACGATGGGATGCCCATGCCAACGGCTATTTCCGGTGGTTGCCATTGATGATGATCCTGTGAGATGGCAAGAAATATGGGGAAAGACTTGTCCTTTTCTCTTCTTCTCTGCTTCATGATCGATCATGCATGGATGTGTTTGATCCTAGAGAAGCAAAAGACAAACTCATTGTTAGACAATTTATTGTAAAAAGACTAGATCGAATGGATACTTCCCCGATCCTTTTGCTTGTGCGAATGGCCCAATGGTCAGACATCCAACGGCCAATTTCTCTGGCGATGGTCGTTGATCCGCTGCCGAAGATTCAAGAAAAAATCATTTGCATCATGGCTCGATAGATGTCATGCCCCATGGTGGGCGTCAACTGTCGTGGGAACGATTCTGATAATAATAAGCTATAGGGTAAAGGAGCATGATCTATCGAGATGCATATGGGTGACACGGTGGTTTTAACGAGTTTGGGCCTCTCGCGGTGGAGATAACGATCCTGCATCTCGTGCTCCGGAGAGGCTTTCTTTATCTGTCATCAACACGGAGTTACTGTTGGAAATATGCCCTAGAGGCAAAAATAAAATGGTTATTATTGTATTTCCTTGTTCATAATAATTGTCTATTGTTCATGCTATAATTGTATTAACTGGAAACCATAATACATGTGTGAATACATAGACCACAACATGTCCCTAGTGAGCCTCTAGTTGACTAGCTCGTTGATCAATAGATGGTTATGGTTTCCTGACCATGGACATTAGATGTCATTGATAACGGGATCACATCATTAGGAGAATGATGTGATGGACAAGACCCAATCCTAAGCATAGCACAAGATCGTGTAGTTCGTTTGCTAAGAGCTTTTCTAATGTCAAGTTGTTGGGGAACGTTGCATAAAATAAAAAAAAATTCTATGTTCACCAAGATCAATCTATGAGTTCATCTAGCAAGGAGAGAGATAGATGCATCTACATACCCTTGTAGATCGTGTGAGGAAGCGTTCAAGAGAACGGGGTTGAGGGAGTCGTTCTCGTCGTGATCCAAATCACCGGAGATCCTAGTGCCGAACGAACGGCATCTCCGCGTTCAACACATGTACGGTCAGCGTGACGTCTCCTCCTTCTTGATCCAGCAAGGGGGAAGGAGAGGTTGATCAAGATCCAGTAGCACGACGGCGTGGTGGTGGATGCAGCAGGGTTCCGGCAGAGCTTCGCCGAGCTTCTGCGAGAGGAGGAGGTGTAGCAGGGAGGGGAGGGAGGCGCCAGGGTGTTGGGTGCGGCTGCCCTCCCACGCCCCCTCTTTATATAGGGACCCCAGGGGGGGGCTCCGGCCCTAGAGATGGGATCTCTATTGGGGCGGCGGCCAAGGGGGGTGGAGTGCCCCCACAAGGCAAGTGGAGGCGCCCCCTCCCCTAGGGTTCCCAACCCTAGGCGCAGAAAGGGGCCCAGGTGGGGCGCACCAGCCCACTAGGGGCTGGTTCCCCTCCCACTTCAGCCCATGGGGCCCTCCGGGATAGGTGGCCCCACCCGATGGACCCCCGGGACCCTTCCGGTGGTCCCGGTACAATACCAGGTGACCCCGAAACTTTCCCGATGACCGAAACTCGACTTCCCATATATAATTCTTTACCTCCGGACCATTCCGGAAACCCTCGTTACGTCCGAGATCTCATCCGGGACTCCGAACAACTTTCGGTTTGCTGCATACTCATATTCATACAACCCTAGCATCACCGAACCTTAAGTGTGTAGACACTACGGGTTCGGGAGACACGTAGATATGACCGAGACGGCTCTCCGGTCAATAACCAACAGCGGGATCTGGATATCCATGTTGGCTCCCACATGCTCCTCGATGATCTCATCGGATGAACCATGATGTCGAGGATTCAAGCAACCCCGTATACAATTCCCTTTGTCAATCGGTATGTTACTTGCCCGAGATTCGATCGTCGGTTTCTCAATACCTCGTTCAATCTCGTTATCGGCAAGTCACTTTACTCGTACCGTAATACATGATCCCGTGACCAGACACTTGGTCACTTTGAGCTCATTATGATGGTGCATTACCGAGTGGGCCCAGAGACACCTCTTCGTCATATGGAGTGACAAATCCCAGTCTCGATCCGTGTCAACCCAACGGACACTTTCGGAGATACCTGTAGTGCACCTTTATAGTCACCCAGTTACGTTGTGACGTTTGGTACACCCAAAGCACTCTTACGGTATCCGGGAGTTACACGGTCTCATGGTTTAAGGAAAAGATACTTGACATTGGAAAAGCTCTAGCAAACGAACTACACGATCTTTGTGCTATGCTTACGGTTGGGTCTTGTCCATCACATCATTCTCCTAATGATGTGATCCTGTTATCATTGACATCCAATGTCCATAGTCAGGAAACCATGACTATCTGTTGATCAACGAGCTAGTCAACTAGAGGCTCACTAGGGACATGTTGTGGTCTAAGTATTCACATGTGTATTACGATTTCCGGATAATACAATTATAGCATGAATAAAAAACAATTATCATGAACAAGGAAATATAATAATAATCCTTTTATTATTGCCTCTTGGGCATATTTCCAAAAATCTCCCACTTGCACTAGAGTCAATAATTTAGTTACATTGTGATGAATCGAACACCCATAGAGTTCTGGTGTTGATCATGTTTTGCTCGCGGAAGAGGTTTAGTCAACAGATCTACGACATTTAGATCCGTATGTACTTTGCAAATATCTATGTCTCCATCTTGAACATTTTCACGGATGGAGTTGAAAGGACGCTTGATGTGCCTGGTCTTCTTGTGAAACCTATGCGCCTTGGCAAGGGCAATAGCTCCATTGTTGTCACAAAAGAGAGTGATTGGCCCCGACGCATTGGGTATGACTCCTAGGTCGGTGATGAACTCCTTCATCCATATTGCTTCATGCGCTGCCTCCGAGGCTGCCATGTACTCCGCTTCACATCTAGATCCCGCCACGATGCTCTGCTTGCAACTGCACCAGCTTACTGCTCCACGATTCAACATATACACGTATCCGGTTTGTGACTTAGAGTCATCCAGATCTGTGTCGAAGCTAGCGTCGACGTAACCCTTTACGACGAGCTCTTCGTCACCTCCATAAATGAGAAACATGTCCTTTGTCCTTTTCAGGTACTTCAGGATATTCTTGACCGCTGTCCAGTGTTCCTTGCCGGGATTACTTTGGTACCTTCCTACCAAACTTACGGCAAGGTTTACATCAGGTCTGGTACACATCATGGCATACATAATAGATCCTATGGCTGAGGCATAGGGCATGACGCTCATCTCTTCTTTATCTTTTGTCGTGGTCGGGCATTGAGCCGAGCTCAATCTCACACCTTGCAATATAGGCAAGAACCCTTTCTTGGACTGATCCATTTTGAACTTCTTCATAATCTTATCAAGGTATGTGCTTTGTGAAAGACCTATGAGGCGTCTCGATCTATCCCTATAGATCTTGATGCCTAATATGTAAGCAGCTTCTCCAAGGTCCTTCATTGAAAAACACTTATTCAAGTAGGCCTTAATGCTGTCTAAAAGTTCTATATCATTTCCCATCAAAAGTATGTCATCTACATATAATATGAGAAATGCTACAGAGCTCCCACTCACTTTCTTGTAAACGCAGGCTTCTCCATAAGTCTGCATAAACCCAAACGCTTTGATCATCTCATCAAAGCGAATGTTCCAACTCCGAGATGCTTGCACCAGCCCATAAATGGATCGTTGGAGCTTGCATACTTTGTTAGCATTCTTAGGATCGACAAAACCTTCCGGCTGCATCATATACAGCTCTTCCTTAAGATAGCCGTTAAGGAATGCCGTTTTGACGTCCATCTGCCATATCTCATAATCATAATATGCGGCAATTACTAACATGATTCGGACGGACTTCAGCTTCGCTACGGGAGAGAAAGTCTCATCGTAGTCAACCCCTTGAACATGTTGATAACCCTTAGCAACAAGTCGAGCTTTACAGATGGTAACATTACCATCCGCGTCTGTCTTCTTCTTGAAGATCCATTTGTTTTTTATCGCTCGCCGATCATCGGGCAAGTCTGTCAAAGTCCATACTTTGTTTTCATACATGGATTCTATCTCGAATTGCATCGCTTCTAGCCATTTGTTGGAATCTGGGCCCGCCATCGCTCTTCATAGTTTGAAGGTTCACCGTTGTCTAACAACATGATTTCCAGGACAGGGTTGCCATACCACTCTGGTGTGGAACGTGTCCTTGTGGACCTACGAAGTTCAGTAGCAACTTGATCCGAAGTACCTTGATCATCATCATTAATTTCCTCTCCAGTCGGTGTAGGCACCACAGGAACATTTTCCTGAGCTGCACTACTTTCCGGTTCAAGAGGTAGTACTTCATCGAGTTCTACTTTCCTCCCACTTACTCCTTTCGAGGGAAACTCTTTTTCCAGAAAGGATCCGTTCTTGGCAACAAAGATCTTGCCTTCGGATCTAAGGTAGAAGGTATACCCAATGGTTTCCTTGGGGTATCCTATGAAGACGCATTTTTTCGACTTGGGTTCGAGCTTTTTAGGTTGAAGTTTCTTGACATAAGCATCGCATCCCCAAACTTTTAGAAACGACGGCTTAGGTTTCTTCCCAAACCATAATTCATACGGTGTCGTCTCAACGGATTTAGACGGTGCCCTATTTAAAGTGAATGTAGCTGTCTCTAGAGCGTATCCCCAAAATGATAGCGGTAAATCGGTAAGAGACATCATAGATCGCACCATATCCAATAGAGTGCGATTACGACGTTCGGACACACCGTTACGCTGAGGTGTTCCAGGCGGCGTGAGTTGTGAAACGATTCCACATTTCCTTAAGTGCGTACCAAATTCGTGACTTAAATATTCTCCTCCATGATCTGATCGTAAGAATTTTATCTTTCGATCATGTTGATTCTCTACTTCATTCTTAAATTCCTTGAACTTTTCAAAGGTCTCAGACTTGTGTTTCATCAAGTAGACATACCCATATCTACTTAAGTCATCAGTGAGAGTGAGAACATAACGATATCCTCCGCGAGCCTCAACGCTCATTGGACCACACACATCTGTATGTATGATTTCCAATAAGTTGGTTGCTCGCTCCATTGTTTCGGAGAACGGAGTCTTGGTCATTTTGCCCATGAGGCATGGTTCGCATGTGTCAAATGATTCATAATCGAGAGACTCTAAAAGTCCATCAGCATGGAGCTTCTTCATGCGCTTGACACCAATGTGACCAAGGCGGTAGTGCCACAAGTATGTGGGACTATCGTTATCAACTTTACATCTTTTGGTATTCACACTATGAATATGTGTAATATTACGTTCGAGATTCATTAAGAATAAACCATTGACCATTGTGGCATGACCATAAAACATATCTCTCATATAAATAGAACAACCATTATTCTCGGATTTAAATGAGTAGCCATCTCGTATTAAACGAGATCCAGATACAATGTTCATACTCAAACTTGGCACTAAATAACAATTATTGAGGGTCATAACTAATCCCATGGGTAAATGTAGAGGTAGAGTGCCGACGGCGATCACATCGACCTTGGAACCATTCCCGACGCGCATCGTCACCTCGTCCTTCGCCAGTCTCCGCTTATTCCGCAGCTCCTGCTGTGAGTTACAAATGTGAGCAACGACACCGGTATCAAATACCCAGGAGTTACTACGAGTACTGGTAAGGTACACATCAATTACATGTATATCACATATACCTTTAGTGTTGCCGGCCTTCTTGTCCGCTAAGTATTTGGGGCAGTTCCGCTTCCAGTGACCCTTCCCTTTGCAATAAAAGCACTCAGTCTCAGGCTTGGGTCCATTCTTTGACTTCTTCCCGGCAACTAGCTTACCGGGCGCGGCAACATCCTTGCCGTCCTTCTTGAAGTTCTTCTTACCCTTGCCCTTCTTGAACTTAGTGGTTTTATTGACCATCAACACTTGATGTTCTTTCTTGATTTCAACCTCTGCTGACTTCAGCATTGAGAATACTTCAGGAATGGTCTTCACCATCCCCTGCATATTGTAGTTCATCACAAAGCTCTTGTAGCTCGGTGGGAGCGACTGAAGGATTCTGTCAATGACCGCCTCGTCCGGGAGGTTAATGTCTAGCTGGGACAGGCGGTTGTGCAACCCAGACATTTTGAGTATGTGCTCACTGACAGAACTATTTTCCTCCATCTTACAACTATAGAACTTGTCGGAGACTTCATATCTCTCGACCCGGGCATGAGCTTGAAAAACCATTTTCAGCTCCTCGAACATCTCATATGCTCCGTGTTGCTCAAAACGCTTTTGGAGCCCCGGTTCTAAGCTGTAAAGCATGCCGCACTGAACAAGGGAGTAATCATCAGCACGTGACTGCCAAGCGTTCATAACATCTTGGTTCTCTGGGATGGGTGCTTCACCTAGCGGTCCTTCTAGGACATATGCTTTCTTGGCAGCTATGAGGATGATCCTCAGGTTTTGGACCCAGTCCGTATAGTTGCTGCCATCATCTTTTAGCTTGGTTTTCTCTAGGAACGCTTTGAAGTTCATGTTGACATGAGCGTTGGCCATTTGATCTACAAGACATATTTTGCAAAGATTTTAGACTAAGTTCATGATAATTAAGTTCATCTAATCAAATTATTTAATGAACTCCCACTCAGATTTGACATCCCTCTAGTCATCTAAGTGTTACACGATCCGAGTCGACTAGGCCGTGTCCGATCATCACGTGAGACGGACTAGTCATTATCGGTGAACATCTCCATGTTGATCGTATCTTCCATACGACTCATGTTCGACCTTTCGGTCTCTGTGTTCCGAGGACATGTCTGTACATGCTAGGCTCATCAAGTTAACCTAAGTGTTTTGCATGTGTAAAACTGTCTTACACCCATTGTATGTGAACGTAGGAATCTATCACACCCGATCATCACGTGGTGCTTCAAAACGACGAACTTTAGCAACGGCGCACAGTTAGGGGGAACAACTTCTTGAAATTATTATGCGGGATCATCTTATTTACTACCGCCGTTCTAAGTAAACAAGATGAATAAACATAATAAACATCACATGCAATTATATAGTAGTGACATGATATGGCCAATATCATATAGCTCCTTTGATCTCCATCTTCGGGGCTCCATGATCATCTTCGTCACCGGCATGACACCATGATCTCCATCATCATGATCTCCATCATCGTGTCTCCATGAAGTTGCTCGCCAACTATTACTTCTACTACTATGGATAACAGTTTAGCAATAAAGTAAAGTAATTACATGGCATTAAATCATTGACACGCAGGTCATACAATAATTAAGACAACTCCTATGGCTCCTGCCGGTTGTCATACTCATCGACATGCAAGTCATGATTCCTATTACAAGAACATGATCTCATACATCACAATATATCATTCATCATTCATCACAACTTTTGGCCATATCACATCACATAGCAATTGCTGCAAAAACAAGTTAGACGTCCTCTAATTATTGTTGCATCTTTTACGTGGCTGCAATTGCGTTCTAGCAAGAACATTTTCTTACCTACGAATAACCACAACGTGATTTTGTCAACTCTATTTACCCTTCATAAGGACCCTTTTCATCGAATCCGCTCCAATAAAGTGGGAGAGACAGACACCCGCTAGCCACCTTATGCAACTAGTGCATGTCAGTCGGTGGAACCTGTCTCACGTAAGCGTATGTGTAAGGTCGGTCCGGGCCGCTTTATCCCACAATACCACTAGAGCAAAATAAGACTAGTAGTGGCAAGCAAGTTGACAAGATCTACGCCCACAACAGAATTGTGTTCTGCTCGTGCAATAGAGAACTACGCAAGGACGTAGCTCATGATGCCACTGTTGGGGAACGTTGCATAAAATAATTTTTTTTCCATGTTCACCAAGATCAATCTATGAGTTCATCTAGCAACGAGAGAGAGAGATGCATCTACATACCCTTGTAGATCGTGTGCGGAAGCGTTCAAGAGAACGGGGTTGAGGGAGTCATTCTCGTCGTGATCCAAATCACCGGAGATCCTAGCGCCGAACGGACGGCACCTCCGCGTTCAACACACGTACGGTCAGCGTGACGTCTCCTCCTTCTTGATCCAGCAAGGGGGAAGGAGAGGTTGATGAAGATCCAGCAGCACGACGGCGTGGTGGTGGATGCAGCAGGGTTCCGGCAGAGCTTCGCCGAGCTTCTGCGAGAGGAGGAGGTGTAGCAGGGAGGGGAGGGAGGCGCCAGGGTGTTGGGTGCGGCTGCCCTCCCACCCCCCTCTTTATATAGGGACCCCAGGGTGGGCGCCGGCCCCAGAGATGGGATCTCTAGGGGGCGGCGGCCAAGGGGGGTGGAGTGCCCCCCAAGGCAAGTGGAGGCGCCCCCTCCCCTAGGGTTCCCAACCCTAGGCGTAGATGGGGGGCCCAGGGGGGCGCACCAGCCCACTAGGGGCTAGTTCCCCTCCCACTTCATCCCATGGGGCCCTCCGAGATAGGTGGCCCCACCTGGTGGACCCCCGGAACCCTTCCGGTGGTCCCGGTACAATACCGGGTGACCCCGAAACTTTCCTGATGGCCGAAACTCGACTTCCCATATATAATTCTTTACCTCCGGACCATTCCGGAAACCAGCGTGACATCCGGGATCTCATCCGGGACTCCGAACATCTTTCGGTTTGCTGCATACTCATATTCATACAACCCTAGCGTCACCGAACCTTAAGTGTGTAGAGCCTACGGGTTCGGGAGACACGTAGATATGACCGAGACGGCTCTCCGGTCAATAACCAACAACAGGATATGGATATCCATGTTGGATCCCACATGCTCCTCGATGATCTCATTGGATGAACCACGATGTCGAGGATTCAAGCAACCCCGTATACAATTCCCTTTGTCAATTGGTATGTTACTTGCCCGAGACTCGATCGTCGGTATCTCAATACCTCGTTCAATCTCGTTACCGGCAAGTCACTTTACTCGTACCATAATGCATGATCCCGTGACCAGACACTTGGTCACTTTGAGCTCATTATGATGATGCATTACCGAGTGTCCCTAGAGATACCTCTCCGTCATACGGAGTGACAAATCCCAATCTCGATCCGTGTCAACCCAATAGACACTTTTGGAGATACCTGTAGTGCACCTTTATAGTCACCCAGTTACGTTGTGACGTTTGGTACAACCAAAGCACTCTTACGGTATCCGGGAGTTACAAGATCTCATGGTCTAAGGAAAAGATACTTGACATTGGAAAAGCACTAGCAAACGAACTACACGATCTTTGTGCTATGCTTACGATTGGGTCTTGTCCATCACATCATTCTCCTAATGATGTGATCCCGTTATCATTGACATCCTATATCCATAGTCAGGAAACCATGACTATTTGTTGATCAACGAGCTAGTCAACTAGAGGCTCACTAGGGACATGTTGTGGTCTAAGTATTCAGACGTGTATTACGATTTCCGGATAATACAATTATAGCACGAATAAAAGACAATTATCATGAACAAGGAAATATAATAATAATCCTTTTATTATTGCCTCTAGGGCATATTTCCAACACAAGTATCATTTCCTTAGACCATGAGATTGTGCAACTCCTGGATACCGTAGGGATGCTTTGGGTGTACCAAATGTCACAACGTAACTGGGTGGCTATAAAGGTGCACTACAGGTATCTCCGAAAGTGTCTGTTGGGTTGGCACGAATCGAGACTAGGATTTGTCCCTCCGTATGAGGGAGAGGTATCTCTGGGCCCACTCGGTAATGCATCATCATAACGAGCTCAATGTGACTAAGGAGTTAGTCACGGTATCATGCATTATGGAACAAGTAAAGAGACTTGCCGGTAACGAGATTGAACAAGGTATTGGGATACCTACGATCGAATCTTGGGCAAGTAACATACCGGTGGACAAAGGGAATTGTATATGGGATTGATTGAATCCCCGACATCGTGGTTCATCCGATGAGATCATCGTGGAACATGTGGGAGCCAACATGGGTATCCAGATCCCGCTGTTGGTTATTGGCTGGAGAACGTCTCGGTCATGTCTGCAAGGTTCCCGAACCCGTAGGGTCTACACACTTAAGGTTCGGTGACGCTAGAGTTGTTATGGGAAATAGTATGTGGTTACTGAAGGTTGTTTGGAGTCCCGGATGAGATCCCGGACATGACGAGGAACTCCGGAATGGTCCGGAGGCAAAGATCGATATATTGGACGAAGGGTATTGGAGTCCGAATTGTTCAGGGGGTACTGGGTGACGACCAACGTGTCCGAAAGGGGTTTCAGAGGCCCCGGCAAGCATTGGGGGGCCTTATGGGCCAAGGGGAGGGGGCACAGCAGCCCACTAAGGGGCTGAGCTCCCCTCCCACCCCATCTCACGTAACCTGGAGAGGTTGGGGCGCCTCCCCTAGGACAGCCACCCCTCCCGGCTTGGGGGGCAAGTTTCTTAGGGGTGGGGGCGTCCAAACCCATCTAGGGTTTTCCCTGTGGTCGCCACCCCTCCCCTAGGGAAACCGTAGGGCGCCTCCTCCCCCCCTTCCCCCTATATATAGTGAGGGAGAGAGAGGGCAGCCGCACGCCCTTCCCTGGCGCAGCCCCTTCCTCCTCCAACTCTTCCTCCTCCTCCAACTCTGCCTCCTCCTCCGTAGTGCTTAGGGAAGCCCTGTAGGAATACCACAAGCTCCACCACCACGCCGTCGTGCTGCCGGAGCTCTCCCTCAACTTCTCCTCTCCCCTTGCTGGATCAAGAAGGAGGAGACGTCCCCGGGCTGTACGTGTGTTGAATGCGGAGGCGCCGTCCGTTCGGTGCTAGATCGGATCTTCCGCGGTTTGAATCGTCGCGAGTATGACTCCATCAACCGCGTTCTTGTAACCCTTCCTGAGGGATTACTGGATTAGGGGGTGTCCGGATGGCCGGACTAAGACCTTTGGCCGGACTCCCGGACTATGAAGATACAAGATTGAAGACTCCGTCCCGTGTCCGGATGGGACTTTCCTTGGCGTGGAAGGCAAGCTTGGCGATACGATATGAAGATCTCCTCCCATTGTAACCGACTCTGTGTAACCCTAGCCCTCTCCGGTGTCTATATAAACCAGAGAGTTTTAGTCCGTAGGACGAACAACAATCATACCATAGGCTAGCTTCTAGGGTTTAGCCTCTCTGATCTCGTGGTAGATCCAGTCTTGTACTACCCATATCATCAATATTAATCAAGCAGGAGTAGGGTTTTACCTCCATCGAGAGGGCCCAAACCTGGGTAAAAACATCGTGTCCCTTGTCTCCTGTTACCATCCGCCTAGACGCACAGTTCGGGACCCCCTACCCAAGATCCGCCGGTTTTGACACCGATGTTGGTGCTTTCATTCAGAGTTCCTCTGTGTCGTCACCTTTAGGCCCGATGGCTTTTTTGATCGTCAATCACGATGCGGTCCAGGGTGAGACTTTTCTCCCCGGATAGATCTTCGTATTCGGCGGCTTCACACTGCGGGCCAACTCGTTTGGCCATCTGGAGCAGATCGAAAGCTACGCCCCTGGCCATCTGGTCAGGTTTGGAAGCTTAAATTACACGGCCGACATCCGCGGGGACTTGATCTTCGACGGATTCGAGCCACGACCGGGCACGCCGCACTGTCACGATGGACATGATTTGGCTCTACCGCCGGGCAACGCCTAGAGCGTCGCTCAGGTGTCCGCTCAGACCATTAGCTCGGAGCCCACTGCGCTAGTCGGGGATGGACGGTTGGACGCCGCCCCGGAAGCCGCAATCTCTACAGTGATAGAGCCGGATACCAGCCTAGTCCTTCGCAGGGCCCGTGGCTCCAAGGTGCCAGACTCCCCTCCGGACTCCGTATATCCCGCACCTCTTCTGATCGAGCCCGATTGGGCTCCGGTCATGGAGTTCACCGCCGCGGACGTCTTTCAGCACTCGCCCTTCGGTGATATCCTGAATTCACTAAAGTCTCTCTCTTTGTCAGGAGAGCCCTGGCCGAACTACGGTCAGCATGGTTGGTATACGGACGACGAAGAAATTCGAGGCCCACCCACCACCCACTTCGTAGCCACTGTCGATGATTTAACCGACATGCTCGACTTTGACTCCGAAGACATCGACGGTATGGACGCCGATGAAGGAGACGATCAAGAACCAGCACCTATAGGGAACTGGAAAGCCACCTCGTCATATGACATATACATGGTGGACACCCCCAAAGCAGGGGATGGCGAGGAAAAAATGGAGGATGATCCCTCCAAGAAGCAACCCAAGCGCCGACGTCAGCGGCGCCGCTAAGTCCCGCCAAAGCAAAAACGGCGATTCCGGCACCGGAGATAACAACACGCCGAACAGTGCCGAAGACAACCCCCTCCAGCAGGATTCAGTGTAGGAGGACAAAGGAGCCAGCCCTCATGAGAGAGCGGCCAACAGAGAGGTTGAGGACGACAATTATATGCCTCCCTCCGAAGACGAGGCAAGCCTCGACGACGACGAATTCGTCGTGCCAGACGATCCCGTCGAACAAGAGCGTTTCAAACGCAGGCCTGTGGCCACGGCAAGCAGCCTCAAGAAAAAATGGCAGCAGCTTAGAGCTGACCAAGACTTGCTAGCCGACAGATGGACCGAAGTCCTGGCAGCCGAAGAGTATAAACTAGAACGCCCCTCCAAGAGCTACCCAAAGCGCAGGCTGCTACCCCAACTTGAGGAGGAAGCAACTAAACCTACATCACCAGTGTACGATGCGCCCGATCAGCCACCCCGTGGCCGCGATAGAGAGGCCTTCAGGCCCTCGACCCAAGCCGCACCCCGGCACCGCTCAAAACATACCAGAGTACAGGGAGACGCAACAGACCTGCGGGACATATTGGAGAATAAGGCAAGGCAAACAAGATCGATCTACGGATCGCATGGGCGCCTTGCTTCACGTGACGCTAGCCGTCACGCCGGACATGATAAATACGGCCCGACCGAATACAACAGACCAAGCTCATCTGAGCTGCGTCGCGATATAGCCCAGTACAGGGCGCCGCACACCCACTATGCTTCACAGACGAAGTAATGGATCATCAAATCCCCGAGGGCTTTAAACCCGTAAACATCGAATCATACGATGGCACAACAGATCCTGCGGTATGGATCGAGGATTATCTCCTTCATATCCACATGGCCCGTGGCGATGATCTACACGCCATCAAATACCTCCCGCGCAAGCTTAAAGGACCAACTCGACATTGGCTCAACAGCCTGCCAGCAGAGTCAATTAGTTGTTGGGAGGACCTGGAATCCGCATTCCTTGACAACTTCCATGGCACTTATGTGCGACCACCAGACGCCGATGTCCTAAGCCACATAATCCAACAGCCAGAGGAATCGGCCAGACAATTCTGGACACGGTTTCTAACCAAGAAAAATCAAATAGTCGACTGTCTGGACGCCGAGGCCCTTGCAGCCTTCAGGCACAACATCCGAGACGAATGGCTTGCCCGGCACCTAGGACAGGAAAAGCCGAAATCTATGGCAGCCCTCACGACACTCATGACCCGCTTTTGTGCAGGAGAAGACAGCTGGCTAGCTCGTAGCAATAACATAACCAAGAGCCCTGGCAATTCGGACACCAAGGACAACAATGGCAGGTCACATCGCAACAAGCATAAGCGCCGCACTAACAGCGACAATACTGAAGATACGGCAGTCAATGCCGGATTCAGAGGCTCTAAACCCGGTCAGCGGAAGAAGCCATTCAAAAGAAACCCTTCGGGCCCATCCAGCTTAGACCGGATACTCGATCGCTCGTGCCAGATACACGGCACCCCCGAACAGCCTGCCAACCACACCAACAGGGATTGTTGGGTGTTCAAGCAGGCAGGCAAGTTAAGTGCCGAAACCAGAGACAAGGGGCTACATAGCGATGACGAGGAGGAGCCCCGGCCGCCGAACAACAGAGGACAGAAGGGATTCCCCCCGCAAGTTCGGACGGTGAACATGATATACGCAACCCACATCCCCAAAAGGGAGCGGAAGCATGCTCTCAAGGACGTCTATGCGTTGGAGCCAGTCGCCCCAAAGTTCAACCCGTGGTCCTCCTGCCCAATCACCTTCGATCAAAGGGACCACCCCACCAGCATCCGTCACGGCGGATTCGCCGCATTGGTCCTAGACCCAATTATCGACGGATTTCACCTCACTAGAGTCCTAATGGACGGCGGCAGCAGCCTGAACCTGCTTTATCAGGACACAGTGCGAAAAATAGTCATCGATCCCTCAAGGATTAAACCCACAAAGACAACCTTCAAAGGCGTCATACCAGGTGTAGAAGCCAGCTGTACAGGCTCGGTTACACTCGAAGTGGTCTTCGGATCCCCGGATAATTTCCGGAGCGAAGAGTTAATCTTTGACATAGTCCCATTCCGCAGTGGCTATCACGCCCTACTCGGACGAACCGCATTTGCAAAATTCAACGCGGTGCCACACTACGCATATCTCAAGCTCAAGATGACAGGACCTCGTGGAGTCATCACGGTAAATGGAAACACCGAACGCTCTCTCCGAATGGAGGAGCACACGGCGGCCCTGGCGGTGGAAGTACAGAGTAGCCTCTCAAGGTAGTTCTCCAATCCAGGTGTCAAATGCCCGGACAACGTCAAGCGATCCTGAAGTAACCTACAACAAATCCGGCTGGCACGTTCCGAGCAAGCATAGCAGTGCGGCCCCAACCCCAGCCCTCGCCAAATGGTGATATTGGTACCACGCGTACATAATTACGCCTTAGAGATACCATGGGCATAAGGGGAGGGGCACAACTACGGCACGCCCAGAATGCGGCTCAACCGCACTAAGGGGCTCCCTATTTCGCCGTTTTCGTTTTACACACTTTTAGGACCCAACTATTCGGAAGGCCTGTCCGGCAATACACTCGCCGAACACACGATGCAACAGCCAGGGAGAGAACAAGCCACGTCAAACGTCCAGGTCGTCTCTATAACGAGCTTAATACCTGTTTACTTAAAATCCCGCAGCTTGCCCCTGGAGGGGAACATGTCAAATAATCCCATCTCTTGCTTATCGCACTCCTTGTATCGTTCTGCTTTCGCAGCAGCCCTTTTTTAGTAAACAATACATAGGTCTTATCTATTATTGTACTCATCTATTTTTTATATACAAATATGTTCAGTCATGACATTCTGCAACCGTACACTTTGGTACGGACAATACACCAGGGGCTTAAAACACCCCATAACATGGTGTGAGAAGATCGAACACTCTCATGAGTGCGGCACCCCGAACTTATAGCACTATATGCATCGGCTCCGAATCATGTCTTTGGTCAATAGTTGGGTTTGCTCGGCTCCCATGTTTTGGTACCTTACGTTCCGCAATGTTGGCTAAGGTAGCGCTGGGAGAACTACTGTGATTGTGCCCCAGTTGAGCTGGGTTAACACCTCAGTAGAGAAAGCTAAAACTGACCGTCATGATAGTGCGAGCGACCGGTCGCTGTTCGCGAGGTTTTACGAGTCCTTAAAGACTTATGCCGCTTAGAGCGAGGAACTGGACTTATCCGGCCTAGGCGTGGATAGCGCCCCTGTCGGTGTACTAGAGTAGGGGTACCCTAGTACCCCGAACTTGTGCACGGGCAGTTGCAGCACCCCGCGGCAAGGCTTGCCGGGTGACCGCAAAGGTCCTCCGTGGTTCCTTTGGGGCCATCCAAGAACAAAGTATTCGAGCCAAGGAGACAAGACCCCGGCAAGAGGAGCTTGCCGGGAGAGCCGATCAAGGCATCTCAAGGAACTTGCCGCGACGCGCCATGCGTCCCGGCAAGGCCCGGTGAGCGACAAGCTTCCGCACGCGACAAGACAACGACCGTGGCAAGGCGCTTGCCGCGGCAAGCGACCGCTCTGTACCCACGCTCCAGCACATCCACCAACGTGTCGCCCTGGGGCCTTTCCAGGCGCGCGTGGCGAGAGGCTGTGCAGCCAGTGGTGCGCGGTGGCATGCGACGCTGACAAGATTGCCTTCGTGGAGAGCAGTGGCGTCCCTGACGGTCCTTTTCTGCACGGTTTGGGCGACACAGACGGGCATTTAATGCCTTTGTCCCCTGCCGTCAGGGTTAGGTAGGATACACTATACAAGTAGTTGTACCAACCGCAACTCCTTTTCCATTTTTACCCTTGCCTACGTTGCCACCTGTCGGTGACCCCTTGAGCATATAAAAGGAGGCCCATGCGCAACGTAGAGGGGGTTCGAAGAGGAAGCCAGAAACACACTCACGCTCGGTCTCGTTAGCAGCTCGTGCATACTGTAGCACTCAGCGCTCCCGAGCAAGAACTCAATACAATCAGACAAGCAGCAGTAGGAGTATTATCTCTTCGGAGAGCTCCGAGGCTGGGTAAACTGCTCGTGTGCTTCGCCTCGATCCGCTCTTCGTGCGATCTCTGCCCCCCGCCGAACCGAAAGGGGCTCGCTCCGCCGGTCCCCATAGGTGTTCGTGGATCAGCTTCCCCGACATCTTTGGCGCGCCAGGTAGGGGGTGCGTCGAGGTTGTGTGAACCTGATCCGGCGTTCACACGAGCTAGATCTTCATCTTCTTCATCGACATGCCACCGAAGAAGAAGGCTTCGGAGGCAGCTGTTCCGTCCGCGTCGATCCCACCACCACCAGAGCAAACGAGTGGTGGGGCAGACGCCGGCGGAAGAACGGACATCGACGAGGGAGCTCACGACGCCGCCAGGTCTAAGGACAAGGCTGCGCATACCTCGGCGTCCGTACATGTTCCGCACCCATCTCAGGAGGCGCAAGACCGACAGTGTCATGGTATTCGCAGTACCATACGTTTGTTGGACCAAGATCGAGCTGGTGGATCTCGGAGTGCTCAAGACCAGCATGCACGCCAACGTGCTGGCACGAGCGAGACACGGTCGCCTGGATGGGATACTGCTCCTTCTAACATAGTTAGAAGTCCGAGCATATCCCGCTCCTCGCACCGTTCGCCACTGCAGCCCACCACTCCAGCAGAAGCTTTGGCGCGAGCTCAACTGCTCCTGGATTTCCCTCCAACGGAAGACAAGATCGACGGATGGAGGGCCACCATTCAGAGTCTCATCGGCTTCGCCAACGGCGACATCCCACGACAGCCGAGTACATCGCTGCCGCGGCAGAACTGCCAGGCGCGAGCCGGTGGCGACGAAACTGGTGGGGGTGCAACCACCATGCACTCTCCACCCCGAAGGCCAAGTTCGCCGACTCGCCGGGTCCACCTCGACAACGACTCCACTGCATCATTGGATCCACGAGCTCGTCGCGATCAGCGCCAAGTTCTTCACGAACGACAGCAAGAAGACGCTCGCACTCGCATCGAGCGCCGAAGAGAAGCGCGACGTCAATCTGACCAGCGCGCTGGGCCCTCTGTCGACATGCATGCGCCAGGGGAACCAGGCGACCTACCGTACACGGTAGGTTGCCCTGCGTTCACTCGTGAGCTGCGGCAAGTCCAGTGGCCCAGCACGAAGAATTTCAAGCCAGATGTACCAGAGAAGTACGACGGCAAGTCGCATCCGTCGGAGTTCCTCAGCATCTACACCATCGCGGTGCAAGCTGCCGGGGGACAGGACGACAAGATCCTTGCCAACTACTTCCCGCTGGTGCTCAAACCCAATGTCAGATCCTGGCTCATGCACTTGCCGGACAACTCCATATCCTCCTGGGCAGATCTATGCCATCAGTTTGTCGGCGCCTTTACAGGAGGCCACAAGCCTCATGGCCAAGAGAGCGACCTTCATCTGCTCGCCCAGAAGGAAGGAGAGCCCCTGCGCAAGTACATTTAGAGATTCAGCCGCGTGCAGCACAACATCCCAGATGTCCACCCTGCCGCGGTAATCAGCGCGTTCCATCAGAATGTGCGAAACCGCTGGATGCGGGAGGAGATGGCGATGTGCAAGATCAGGGACGTCAGTGAGCTATATGCCCTGGCCGACAAGTGTACACGTGCTGAGGAAGGGAGGAAACTCCCCGGAGAAGAGACAGGAGCAGGAGGATCTGATAGTGAGGAGACTGCCCCGGTAAAGAAAAACCGGCGGCGGAACAACAGGAAGAAGAAAGGCAAAGATGTGCTAGTTGTTGAGCAGTCCGGCAACGGAGGCGGCGCCAAGAAAGCCAAAGCTGGTAGCTCCGGCAAGGAGATTGTCGCGGGCACCAACTACCAGGCTGTGGCGGTCGCCGACAAGCAGGACGGCACCAACAAGCAGTACTGCAAGATCCACCGCACCAAGGGCCATGACCTCCAGAGCTGCAAGAAGGTCGAGCAGCTTGTCGAGCAGCAAAAGGCTGAATACGAGCGACGCGACAAGGAGAAAGCCCAGGAAGGTGTTGGGGGAGCTGGCAAGAAACGTCCCGGCCGAGGAGGACGCCGCGGGAAGGCCAAGCAGCGGCAAGGACAAAGACCTCCCCGCGGCCGCGACAAGGATGAAGATGACGACGACGATGAAGATATGGATGATGATGAGACCGATGAGCAGGAGTTCCAGAAAGCCACAGAGGTCCTGTGCGTCGACGGCGTGCTTCTCTGCATACTTCACACCGCCAGCTCAAACAGTGGGTGCGGGAAGTCAATGCAGCAGAACCACCTGTCGAGTCACGCAAGCCTTTGAAATGGTCCAGCACGCCTATCATCTTTGATATTGAGGACCACCCTGATCGCATAACTGCGGTCGGGTGCTTGCTGATGTTAGTTTCACCAACTATCCGCAACCTCAAGGTCACTAAGATGCTAGTTGATGGCGGGGCTGGCTTGAACCTGATCTCCTCTGCGGTGCTCCAGAAACTCCAGATCCCTGATGGCGAGCTCGAAGAGACCGGCACATTCCAAGGAATCAATCTGGGAAGGAGCAAGCCGAAGGGAAAGATCACGTTGCCGGTAACATTTGGCAGCGAGTTGAACTTCAGGACTGAGAGGGTCACTTTTGACGTTGCTGATTTTCCATTGCCTTACAATGGGATACTCGGCCGTCCAGCACTCGCCAAATTCATGGCAGCCTCTCACTATGCATACAACATACTGAAGATGCCAGGCCCGATAAGTGTCATCTCTGTCACTGGCGACAAGAAGGATGCTCTTATTTGCGCCGACAAGATCTACCGGGAAGCAGCAGCCGCAACAGATCGCAAGTCACTTGCCGTTGAAGCTCCCGGGGTGAAGAAGAAGACCAAGTCCGGCAAGAGTTCTGATGCCCACTCCGGCAAGCGCACCTCTTCGGAGTGCTGCGCTACCGTCGAGAACGCACCATCGAGCTCCACCGGCAAGTGTAAGAAGGCAATGGCAGCTCCACCAGAGACCAAGAAGGTGTCCGCCAAGGAGGACGGCACTGGTGGTACCTTCACCATCAGTGCCACTCTCGACCCTAAATAGGAAAGCGCGCTCGTTGCTTTCCTGCGGGCGAATGTCGATGTGTTTGCGTGGCAACCGCCTGACATCCCCGATGTTCCCAGGAAAGTAATCGAGCACCATCTTGCCGTCTGTCCTCATGCGTGGTCCGTCAAGCAGAAAGTCAGGAAACAGGCAGTGGAGCGCCAAGAATTCATTGCAGAAGAAATCAAGAAATTGGAAGCAGCAGGCCTTGTCAGAGGAGTGCTCCATCCTACGTGGTTGGCCAATCCTGTAGTCGTGCGTAAGGCAAACGGGAAATGGAGGCTTTGTATCGACTTTACCGATGTCAATAAAGCTTGTCCCAAAGACCCATTTCCCTTGCCGCGCATCGACCAGATTGTTGACTCCATGGCCGGATGTGACTTGCTTTCATTTCTTGATGCATACTCAGGATACCATCAGATCTTCATGGCAGAAGAGGATGAGGAGAAGACCGCATTCATCACCCCATGTGGCACATACTGTTTCGTACGGATGCTCTTCGGTTTGAAGAATGCTGGTTCAACATTTGCAACGGTAGTCCATGACGCTTTTGAGCCGCAAATGCACAGAAATGTGGAAGCCTACATGGATGACATAGTGGTCAAGAGCAAGGACAAGTCAACTCTGATTCAAGATTTAGATGAAACCTTTGCAAATCTGCACAAGATCAACCTCAAGCTTAACCCCGAGAAGTGTGTGTTTGGAGTCCCTTCCGGCAAGCTTCTCGGGTTCTTCGTATCTCAGCGGGGAATTGAAGCCAATCCCGACAAGATCAAGGCCATTGAGCAGATTGAAGCACCAAAGCGCGTCAAGGATGTACGAAGACTTGCCGGTTGCTTAGCAGCTCTCAGCAGGTTTATCTCTAGATCTGCTGAGCGCGCCCTGCCGTTTTTCAAAATATTGAAAAAGGCAAGTCCAATGAAATGGACTCCGGAGGCGGAGGCTGCGCTGCAGGACTTGAAGAGATACCTGTCCTCCACTCCAACACTTGTCGCACCTAAGCCACAAGAGAAGTTGCTGCTGTACATAGCGGCAACCAATCAAGTGGTTAGTGCTGCGTTAGTGGCGAAGAGGGAGGCGGATGATGAGCCAGCAACCACGGCAGATGCATCTAGCGACAAACAGGGGACTTCGCCGACAAGCTCTGGTCCCGACAAAGATGGATCTGCGCAAGCGTGTGAGAAGATGCAGAAAAGAATGGTGCAGCGCCCAGTTTACTTTGTCAGTTCCCTCCTGCAGGGGGTTAGATCAAGGTACTCCGGTGTGCAGAAATTGCTTTTCGGCCTTCTCATGGCCTCGAGAAAGCTGCACCATTACTTCCAAGCACATGAGATCACAGTTGTCACTCGTTTTCTGCTGAAGAGGATACTGCAGAATCCAGAAGCAACAGGCAGGATTGTCGAGTGGGCACTGGAACTGTCAAGCTTTGGCCTCAAGTTTGAGAGTACTTCAACTATCCAAAGCAGAGCATTGGCGGAGTTCATAGCAGAGTGGACGCCAACGCAAGATGAAGAAATTCCAGAAACAAGCATCCCCGTCAAGGAAGCAAACAAAGAGTGGCTGATGTACTTTGATGGTGCCTTCTCGCTGCAAGGCGCCGGTGCGGGCGTGCTACTTGTTGCACCCACCGGAGAGCACCTCAAGTACGTAGTCCAGATGCACTTTCCCGAGGAGCAAGCAATGAACAATACTGCAGAGTATGAAGGTTTGCTTGCCGGTCTCAGGATCGCAGCAGACCTTGGGATCAAGAAGCTCATTGTCAGGGGTGACTCACAGCTTGTCGTCCGCCAAGTGAACAAGAATTATCAGAGTCCTTTGATGGAAGCTTACGTTGATGAAGTAAGAAAGCTAGAAGAGCACTTTGACGGCCTACAGATGGAGCATGTTCCAAGAGCTCAGAACGACATTGCCGATGGCCTGTCGAAGTGCGCCGCACTTAAGTTACCTGTGGAACCAGGGATCTTCATGCTCAAGCTGACTCAACCATCTGTAACGCCATCAACTGGACAGAGCAAGAAGAGGAAGTTGATTTCTGGTGACTATTTTCCGGCAGAGCTCCCCGAAGCCGCCGCCAAGAAGGTCCCCAAGATCAACACCAAAGGCGCTGAGGAGCAGTCTGCTCCGGCAAGCCTTAGGGTTTGTTCCGTTGTAGCAGACGCTCCCGACAAGTTTTGCTCCGGCAAGCTTGCCGGGGAACATCAAGCTCCGGCTGAGCCACAGGTTCTCGCCGTCGAAGCGGATGTTCCCACAGCAGCAGATATGCCTTTAGTCCTTGTTGTCGAGCCGCAAGCTCCAGCATGGGCACAGCAGATTGTCCATTTCCTTCAGACAGGAGAACTTCCCGAAGAGCAAGAAGAAGCGGAAAGAGTAGCCCGGCAGTCAAGTATGTACCAGTTTGTCGACAACACACTGTACAGAAGAAGATTCAACGGTGTGAAATTGAAGTGTATTCACCGGGAAGACGGACAAAAGCTGTTGGCAGAGATACATGGAGGCATATGTGGTCACCACATTGGCGCAAGAGCACTTGCCGGCAAAGTGTTCCGGCAAGGTTTCTTTTGGCCGACAGCCCTCCAGGATGCAACTGCACAAGTAACCAAGTGTGAAGCGTGTCAGTTCCATTCCAAGCAGATACACCAGCCAGCTCAAGCTCTCCAGACGATCCCTTTATCCTGGCCATTTTCGGTCTGGGGGCTCGATATCCTCGGCCCTTTTCCCCGAGCTGTCGGGGGCTTTGAGTACTTGTACGTCGCAATCGACAAGTTCACAAAGTGGCCAGAAGTGGAACCAGTGAGGAAGGTGACAGCACAGTCAGCAGTCAAGTTCTTCAGGTCAATTGTTTGCCGCTTCGGGATCCCTAACAGGATCATCACCGACAACGGCACGCAATTCAAGAGCCGCACCTTCATGCAGTACGTCCAAGATCTTGGAGCCAAGGTCTGCTTCACTTCTGTTGCTCATCCGAGAAGCAACGGTCAAGCGGAGAGGGCAAATGCTGAAGTGCTGCGCGGGCTCAAGACCAGAACTTTCGACAGGCTGCACAAGTGCGGAAAGAACTGGATTGAGGAGCTGCCGGTGGTTCTTTGGTCGATCAGAATGACACCAAATCGAGCCACTGGCCAGACACCTTTCGCTCTAGTCTATGGAGCAGAGGCAGTTCTCCCCACGGAACTCGTATACGGGTCACCTCAAGTGCTCGCTTATGATGAGCTTGAGCAAGAGCAGCTGCGACAAGATGACGCGCTGCTCCTTGAGGAGAACCGTCTTCAGGCTGCTGTACGAGCTGCTCGATACCAGCAAGCTTTGCGCCGCTACCATAGCCGCAAAGTTAATGCCAGAAGTTTCGAGGAAGGCGACCTTTTTCTTCGGCGCGTTCAGTCCGCCAAGAATTCCAACAAGTTGACGCCGAAGTGGGAAGGCCCTTACCGGGTGAAACGAGTCACTAGGCCTGGCGCTGTCCGCCTTGAGACCGAAGATGGCAATCCGGTGAGCAACTCCTGGAACACTGAGCATCTTCGTAAGTTTTACCCGTGAGGCGCGGTTGCCGGAACCCGTTCTGGCAACCACCTTTTGTACAAGTCTTGCCGATGTTGCATGTAATCCTTTGTACAAAGCCGGGCGCAGAACCCGTGCATAAGTAAAGCTCATGTGCTCCGCACATCTTGTCAATTTCATGCTTTCTACTTCTTTTGCATGTATTATCTGACGCTTTGTGCAGCACCTACCCCCGGTAAGCAATAACGAGCCATAAGGCTCCATATCTTTATTTTCTCTTCTTTCTTTTTCTCAAAAAGGAAAGGAAGGTTCCCTCGCACACAAGTTTGCCGGGGGGAAAGGAGAAGATAATGATGGACCAGGCATCGTTCAAGGAAGTTTCGCCTTACCGGAAAGCAAACGACAGAAAAGCTAAGTTGCCAAAGTTTGAGCAATCAGTTTTAAATTTTTAAGTTATCTTCCTCGAACGATCGTACTTTGTATGGAAAACCTGTGCGCAGAGGAACCAGCCCGTAGCTAGTTGCACCCTTACTTTGTTTCGAGTCCGCTCAACAACTTAAGTGAGCTGCGACTAGTTGCGACAAGGTTTCTTGTCGGAAGCGGCACCGCCAGCAGGCTGCTGATGTCCCGCACTCAGCGCTCGCGGCTAAGGTGCCTGCGCCGACAAGTTCCCTAAAAGCGTAGGGCAATAACATACAAAGGAAGGGAGCAAATAAAGGAAATAACATAGCAATAGCTACCCAAAATAGAATTATATTACAAGCTAGCTTGTCGCAGCTCTAACAGATTGTTCTCATGAGATGACCAGCAGCGACAAGAAAAAGAGAAAACGGGCGCCCTAATCTACGCGATCGCCCTCAACCCTCTTGATCCAGCTCACCTTGTCCACAATGGGTGCGACAAGGGCCTGGAGCGCTTCCAGATCAGCATCCGGCGGCAGGGACCTGAGGACGTTGGTGAGCTTGAGGCCTGGGTTGCGGAAGGCCACCTTCACCAGCACCTTCTGAAGAGCTCCCGCGCAGATCTTATGCGACTCGTCGGCCAGCTGCTTTGGGATCTTCTCCCGAAGTCACTGGAGGGCCGTCGCCACGCCTTTGAAGAACAAGCTAAGCTTGGCGCTGGGTTGGAGGTGCTCATCGGAGGAGTACCCGAGATCCTCCATCCCCAGCTGCGCCAGCTCCCCGTCGATGGCTGCGGCAACGTTCACCAGACCCTTGGTCCAGTGTTCCACAGTCTCCCTAAAAGCATCCTGGGCGGCAGTAGCACTCGCCAGCAGCGCCTCGTCGTCCTTGATCTTCTCCTACAAGGCCACCTCCCGCTCCCTGACGCCGTCCAGCGTCTGAGTCAAAGTAGCCAGCTTGAACTCGAGATCTGCATTGGAATCCTTGGTGGCGCTGAGCTCCTTGCTCCTCTCAGCGAGAAGGCCCTGCAGCTCACCATGAGCGGCAGCGTCCTTCTCGCGCTCACGCTTGAGCACGGCAAGCTCCTCGCCGCTCGCCCTGAGATCAGCCTCCAACTGCGCTACCTTCGTCTCCAGCTCCTTCTTGGCGGCCTCGGCAGCTTTGGCAGCATCCTTTGCTTCCTTGAGAGCCCCGCCAATTGCTTGCTCGCGCGCAGCAAGCTCCTCCTCGTGGCTGTCAAGGTTGACCTTGCGCTGCGCCAACTCTCCTTCCTGCGCAAATAGATTTTCGGTGACAAGCCATTGCTTCTCTTCAACTTCAGCCTTCTCGAGGAGGAAGGCTTTCCGCTCCTCGAGAAGTTGCTCCCGCTCCTCCGCCAGGGACCGGAGAGCTTCCTGCCTGAGACCCCGGAGCTCCTCCGCGCGCTTCTCGATATCCACTCCCGCCTTCGCGACGAGTGCTTCTCGGGATGCCAGCTTGGCTTGTCGGGTGCGGTAGAGCGACATCAGCTTCCGCAGCAGCCGCTCCTCCTCAGGCTCGTCGCTGCTGCTGCCTGGCGCGTCGACCAACGTCAGCCCAGCGGAGGCGAGCACCTCTCCATCCAAGATTTCTCCTTCGACCGGCGCCCTGGAGCTCGACGCCCAGGGGAGCTTGATGAAGATGCCGTTGCCGGCCTTCAAGTAGGCGCCGGGCTGGGGCTCTTCGGAGCCTGGCGCTGCAGCAGCGGCGGAGGGATCAGCGGTCGGCGTAGCGCCTGGCGCTCCTGCAGCCTCGGGGCCGTCAGTGCGATCGCCGGATCCCTCGCCAGCTTCTGCGCCGGCAGCTTTGGTGGCCTCTTCGTCGGCGGAATCATCAGCGCCGACTTCTCCTTCAGTTTCCATCGGCTCCGTGGCAGATGGATCTGACGAATGGGAAAAGGAGAAAAGTCAAGCAAATACCCAGAAAGAAAATAAGAAGAAGAACCCAAGGGAAGTTTTCAAGCAAGAGGATTACCTATGCTAGGATCTGCGGTCGAGGTCTCAACCACCGGAGGATCGCCAGTGTTATCCCTTGCCGGAGAACTACCCCTTGCCGGAGAATTCTCCCTTGCCGGAGAACGCTCCCTTGCCGGGGAATCCTCCCTTGGCGGTGTAGTAGAAGCATATGGCATTTCGGGAGCGGCCTCCGGGCCCTCCTGGTGAGGCTGCTCTGCTCCTACACAAACCAGCAATCAGATATCAGCAAGGAAAGATCACCTATGCGCGCCTGACGGCAGGAAGTAAACCATATACTTACGCTGAGGGCTGCGCTGGGGGCTGCTTTGGGGAATGGTTGCCGGGTCCGACAAGGTGGTCTCGGACATGTCCTGTGCCATCGCGGTGGGATCCTCCTCAATGACAATCACCGGGGCCTTGGCTCTCTTCGCCGCTCTCTGGGCCAGCGTCCTGAAAAGGAATAGGTTTAGAGTAAAAGCAAGTCAGATACAAGACAAAGCAACAAAATCGAAGAGTTACAAAAACAACAAAGAATCTTACTCTTCTTCTTCCTCGTCGGAGCTGAGCGCGGAGAGATCAAAGTCCGGCTCGCCTCCGATGCGACGAGGCGGAGGAGTAGGTTCCCTTGCCCACTTGGCAGGGGCAGTAGCGGTGGACCGGGAAGACCCCACCCCAGTTGCCGCAGCAGCGTGAGGCGCTCCCGCGGCAACTATGCTTGCCGCGGTAGAGTGTGTCGTGCGGCACGACGGCTGTTGACTCGTTTGCCGCCCCGCTACATCCCCGGCCCTGCGGAGACGCCTTCTTGGTGGAGCTGGGGGCTCCGCTTGTGGCAAGCTGTCTGAAGGTTCGGGCCCGACGAGCTCTCCCTCGGCGGGCTCACTCGGCTCATCTTCGGGCCTGGCAAGCTCTTCCTCGCCGGCAAACTCCGCGCGCTCGGCAAGGCTTGCCGCCTCTGCTGCCTCTGCCTCCTCCATGGTGAATCCGAACTCACCCGCGGCAACGGCAGCTGCCAACTCTTCCAGCCTGGTAGCGATGCGCTGCATCTCATTATCAGTGGTGTCGCGAGTGAGGCTCTTCTGTTCATCGGGACGGATCGGCACTTCTACCAGGCTGTCAAAGAACTCCTGCACGATGTCGTCTGCAGGCTCTTGCCAGGTTGGGGCAATTCCATGCGAGTCGCACAGCGGCATCATTGCACGGATGCGGTCGAGCGAGGAGTTGTTGCACAACGGAACGACACCCCTCGGCAACGTGAATGGATGTTGAGGGTCGCGCTTGAACAGCTCCAAGAGCATCGCATCCAGCTGCAGGACGATGAAGTTGAAGTTGAGGCCCGGGCGCAGCCTCATGATATCCGCCGAGTTCTGGAACTCCCAGGCGGGTCTCCTCCTCTCCTGCAGGGGGGCGATGCGGCGGCGGAGAAAATATGCGCCAACAGCGCCTACGGTGAGCCCGGCAAGCCTGAGGCGTAAGATCCGGGTGACGGCGATCTTCAGGCTGTCGTCTTCCGGGGCCACGTTGCTCCAATCGTTGCCGCGCACTATTGGGGCTTGGCGCGGGACAGTAAATGGCCGCGGGTTCTCCTCGACGATCCAGCACCACTCTGCTCTCCATTCCTCCCACTTGCTGCGGAGCTCTCCCTCCAGATAAGCTTCCTTCTTGCCAACTCTCGAGATCCAAGCGATCCCGCCGGCAAGAGGTTCCCCTCTCTCAACCCGGGGCATAAAGAAGTGGCAGAAAAGGGCTACGTTTGGATGGACTCCGACAAAGTTTTCGCAGAGATGTGCGAAAACTGCCATGGTCAGAACGGCGTTGGGGGTGAAGTCAAGGAGGCGGAACCCATAGGTGTTCATGATGTCACAGAAGAATTCAGAGAAGGGCGGGCAGAGCCCGCAGTAGAAAAACAGCGCGAAGAAGGGGTACCCGTTTGGAGCTAGTTCCGAAGCAGCGACCGGGAGTACCTTCGTGCGCGGATGCGCTTGCGTCTCCGTCAACCAGAAAAGGTAATAGTACTCCCTCAGTTCCTTCGCGGCAAGCTGAGGGGGGAAGATGGCCCGCTCCTTTCGCAGCGCCGCAAGCCGCTGCGCCTCGACCGATTTCACGCCCTTCCCCTTGTCGGCTTTCGGAGCCATGGCGGAGGTGGTGGGGGAGATCGACGGCGTTGGTGGTGCTGGTGGCAATGAGGGGCGGAGCGCTGCTCTCTCTCAGCTTCGAGAAGGGGGGGGAGCGGCGGAGATTTCTGAGATTGAAGTAGCAACCGGCGAGATGGGCGAACTACCCCGGTTTCCCCTGCTTATAAAGAGGAAGGGGGCGGACGTTTCGTCCTTCCGAATAAAGAAACCACCCACGATCTCTCCCACGATGCCGCATTCGACGCGTGCCGTTGGGGAGGGCGCGGTGGATACGGAGTAAGATACGGCGTAACCCAGGCCGCGTGTGACCGTGCCCTGTTTTGTGCCTGGCCCAATAGCGCTCGGCACCGTGTGTGGCCCAGGCCCGGGGGCTCCTGTCGGTGTACTAGAGTAGGGGTACCCTAGTACCCCGAACTTGTGCACGGGCAGTTGCAGCACCCCGCGGCAAGGCTTGCCGGGTGACCGCCAAGGTCCTCCGTGGTTCCTTTGGGGCCATCCAAGAACAAAGTATTCGAGCCAAGGAGACAAGACCCCAGCAAGAGGAGCTTGCCGGGAGAGCCGATCAAGGCATCTCAAGGAACTTGCCGCGACGCGCCATGCGTCCCGGCAAGGCCCGGTGAGAGACAAGCTTCCGGACGCGACAAGACAATGACCACGGCAAGGCGCTTGCCGCGGCAAGCGACCGCTCTGTACCCACGCTCCAGCACATCCACCAACGTGTCGCCCTGGGGCCTTTCCAGGCACGCGTGGCGAGAGGCTGTGCAGCCAGCGGTGCGCGGTGGCATGCGACGCTGACAAGATTGCCTTCGTGGCGAGCGGTGGCATCCCTGACGGTCCTTTTCTGCACTGTTTGGGCGATGCAGACGGGCATTTAATGCCTTTGTCCCCTGTCGTCAGGGTTAGGTAGGATACACTGTACAAGTAGTTGTACCAACCGCAACTCCTTTTCCATTTTTACCCTTGCCTACGTTGCCACCTGTCGGTGACCCCTTGAGCACATAAAAGGAGGCCCATGCGCAACATAGAGGGGGTTCGGAGAGGAAGCCAGAAACACACTCACGCTCGGTCTCGTTAGCAGCTCGTGCGTACTGCAGCACTCAGCGCTCCCGAGCAAGAACTCAATACAATCAGACAAGCAGCAGTAGGAGTATTATCTCTTCGGAGAGCTCCGAAGCTGGGTAAACTGCTCGTGTGCTTCGCCTCGATCCACTCTTCGTGCGATCTCCGCCCCCCGCCGAACCGAAAGGGGCTCGGTCCACCGGTCCCCATAGGTGTTCGTGGATCAGCTTCCCCGACAGCCCCGAACTCGGTCTTCCGAATACTAGGGGCTTCGCCGAAATTTAAAATTATAGAATTCTATGGCTAAGTGAGAGTGATAAAGCATTATAAGTCTGACGGCCTGGTTCGTTGTGCTGAGCGCCTCCCTAGATGGACCCAAGAATGGGAACAAGAGCGCTCAGGTTTATCCCGAACACCCCAGCACTCGTGGCATGGGGGTCGAAGCCGACGACTTGCATCTCTCAGATTTGATAAACGGTCGCACAGAAGGTAATATTTTAAATTAACAAGCGTTGCTTAACGCACATGAACAAAGTTTTCAGCGTACAGGATAACAAATGCGAGTCTACTCAAAAATTACATCTTTGGAGCACTCATCTGCTATACGGCGGGCACCCTTCAGGACGCCCTTATAATACATCTTGGGCGTGCGGTACTCCTTGCCCGGCGGTGGCGCGTCCGTCAAAAGCTTCTCAGCGTCCAGCTTGCCCCAGTGCACTTTAACACGCGCAAGGGCCCGGCGGGCACCTTCAATGCAGACGGAGCGCTTGATGACCTCAATCCACGCACAAGCGTCCGTCAGCCGCCGCACCAGACCGAAGTAGCTCCCAAGCATGGCTTCCCCAGGCCATAGTCGAACTATGAGGCCCTTCATAGCCTATTCGGCCACCTCGTGGAGCTCGACCAGCTGCTTCAGCTGGTCGCTCAGGGGCAGCAGCTGGTCGCTCAGGGGCACCGGATGTCCGGCCTCAGCATATTGAGACCAGAACACCTTCTCCGTCGAGCTCCCCTCTTCGGCTCGGTAGAATGCGGTAGCATCAGACACACTATGGGGCAGATCGGCAAACGCTCCTGGAGAGCTCCGGATTCGGGTAAGTAACAGATAATTTACTTTTATATTCTTTCTTTGCATAAAGAATGCTTTACCCACCGCTATCTTCTTCATTGCCTCGATCTCCTGAAGGGCCTTCTGGCCTTCGGCCTTAGCGGTCTTGGCACTCTCAAGAGCCAAGGCAAGCTCGGACTCTCAAGTCTTCGAGTCACGCTCCAAACTCTCGTGTTTTTCCACAAGAGCCTGGAGCTCTTGCCGCACCTCCGCCACCCGCGCCTCCTGCTTCTCTCGCTCGGGCGCTCCAAGGCCGCACTGCTTTTGGCCTTGGAGACTGCCTCCTTCAGGGTCGCCACCTCGGTCGTGGCTCCTGCAACATTTACGTTGGTCCTGTCATTATTTGCAACCAAGTATTTCTATATACATTTACAGGCGGTACTACGTACCCTCTTTATCCTCGAGCTGCTTCTTGGCACGCCGTGCTCGCTCTCGGACCGCTCAAGGCTTTCCTTCAATGCATTGACCTCCGCAGTCAGTGCGGCAGAGGTCAGCAGCGCAGCCTGCATTCCCATATTGACACATTTTTATTAGACTCCTGCATATATCTTTTTAGATCCTCCGCTCGGCTTTTCTTTCCGAACGCCGAACTGAGCATCAGGGGCTACTGTCTATGCGGTAACATTTTTATATGTTTTTGAACACATACCTCAAAGCCTGTTAACAGGCTTGTACAGGCTTCTGTTAGCCCGCTCTTGGCGGACTGAACGTTCTTAATCACCGCACTCATAACAGTGCGGTGCTCCTCGTCGATGGAGGCGCCGTTAAGCACCTCCAGCAAATTGTTCGGCGTCTCCGGTTGGACGAAGGCCGCCGGCGTCGTAGGCATGCCTTTCTTCTGAAGGCGCCGCCCGCCGGACTCTGGAACTATTGGTGGTTCCGGAGCAGTGTCCGGCCCAGGGCCGGGCTTAGATCCCTCCGGGGTTTTATCCCCTTTGGGCCTGGAGTCCGGGAGACCGCCTTGTGGCGCCTCCAGGACCATCTCCTCCTGGTTTAGCCCCTTTTGGGACTCCACCTCTACGTCGTCTGTGGGGAGACGGGAGGATGCCGTCGGGAGTGAAGCGCTGTTCACATCCGACGAGTCCAGGGAGCCGCTCGACGAATCGCCAAGCTGATCCCGGGGCGGACTACATAATTGAATTCAGCATCAGAAGGAACCATACATCAGAGGAGCGCCGTAAGTTATTCTGGTATCCGGATACTTACGATTTTGCTAGGGGCTTGACCCTGGATGGCCATTCCTCCCTGCCGTCTTCGGCATTGGAGGCGTAGTCCGGCAGAAGGGTTCTCCCCTTCTTGGACCCCCCGGCCTCCCCAGTCGGGGCGGCCTTCCTTTTCTTTCCTCCACTCATGGGAGGGGGAGAGGCTTCTTCTTCTTCCTCTTCCTCTTCTTCATCTTCCTCCTCCTCGTCCTCGGAGGCGGAGGGTGCTTTGAGGTCGTCGGGCGATGAATCCGACACCACCAGGCACCAGGAACTCTTTCGGGTCCCCGTGGCCTTCTTCATGGCCTTCTTCTCCGGCACCACATGAGGTGCCGGAACCAGTAGTTTCGCCAAGCGCGCGTCTGCTGGGTCTTTGGGCAAAGGGGTCGGACAGTCAAACTGTCCAGATGTCCTCTTCCAGTCCTGTCAAAGGAACAGGAGTTTAGATCCTGCGTAGAGTCAAACTATGAAATTCGAGTGTCCCGTAAAGGACTGAAAGTAAGCTTACTTCGGAGGCTTGGCGCTTGGCGCAGAATCCCCGATCCTCGGTGACGGGAGGGGAGACCTCGGAGCTCTTGAAAAGCACCTTCCAAGCATCCTCGTGCTTTGTTTCGAAGAGCCGGGACAGAGTCTGGTGCTGGGCCGGGTCGAACTCCCACAAATTGAAGTCCCGTCGTTGACACGGGAGGATCCGGCGGAACAGCATGACCTCGACTACGTTGACAAGCTTGACCTTCTTGGTCACCAGGTCTCGGACGCAGGTTTGGAGTCCAGTCACCTCTTCCGAATTACCCCACAGCAGGCCCGTCTCTTTCCAAGATGTGAGCCGTGTGGGGATGCCAGATTGAAATTTGGGGGCCGCTGCCCATTCAGGGTCACGCGGCTCGGTGATATAGAACCACCCCGACTGCCACCCTTTGATGGTTTCCACGAAGGCGCCCTCGAGCCATGTGACGTTGGCCATCTTGCCCGCCATGGCTCCTTCGCACTCTGCTTGTCGGCCTCTCACAACCTTCGGCTTGACGCTGAAGATCTTCAGCCAAAGGCCAAAGTGAGGCTGGATGCGGAGGAAGGCCTCGCACACGACGATAAACGCCGAGATGTTGAGGATAAAGTTCGGGGCCAGATCGTGGAAGTCCAGGCCGTAGTAGAACATGATCCCCCGGACGAATGGGTGAAGAGGAAAGCCCAGTCCGCGGAGGAAATGGGGAAGGAACACGACCCTCTCATGGGGCCCGGGGGTGGGGATGAGTTGCCCCCTGTCTGGAAGCCGGTGCGCGATGTCGTCAGACAAGTATCCGGCCTTCCTTAGTTTTTTGATTTTCCCCTCCGTGACGGAGGAGGCCATCCATCTACCTCCCGCTCCGGACATGATTGGAGAAGGTTGAGGTGGGAAGCGGGGTTGGGCGCTGGAGCTCGAGCGCGCAGGGACGAATAAGCAAAGGAGGAAGAAGGCGTGAATGGAAAGGGTGGATTCTTATCCCCTTATATGGGCGGCCGAAACTACGAGCCCCCACCAGCCTAGTAAAACTCGCTTATCTCCCAAGCACCGTGGTTAATGGCGCGGTTGGGTTACCCACGCCCGTATTGATGAGAATCCCGGGATAAGGGGACATGATCTCTGCTTTGACAAGGCGTGCCAGGGAAACTGCCTCCCTAAATGCGCTGAGGTAGAATAGTAAAACGATTCGAATGAAGCCTGGCCATGACGTCACACTACGGAATACGTCAGCAGATCTGATTGGTGCAAATATTATTCTCTCTACGGTGGAATGTGGAACTTATTTTGCCGAGCCGGACACTATCCTGGCGTTCAACATCTTCTATGAAGTATTCGGAGGAGGAACCCGCCTTGCAATGCCGAAGACAACTTGCGCGCCGGACTCGTCGTCATTGAAGCCTGGTTCAGGGGCTACTGAGGGAGTCCTGGATTAGGGGGTGTCCGGATGGCCGGACTAAGACCTTTGGCCGGACTCCCGGACTATGAAGATACAAGATTGAAGACTCCGTCCCGTGTCCGGATGGGACTTTCCTTGGCGTGGAAGGCAAGCTTGGCGATACGTTATGAAGATCTCCTCCCATTGTAACCGACTCTGTGTAACCCTAGCCCTCTACAGTGTCTATATAAACCGGAGAGTTTTAGTCCGTAGGACGAACAACAATCATACCATAGGCTAGCTTCTAGGGTTTAGCCTCTCTGATCTCGTGGTAGATCCACTCTTGTACTACCCATATCATCAATATTAATCAAGCAGGAGTAGGGTTTTACCTCCATCGAGAGGGCCCGAACCTGGGTAAAAACATCATGTCCCTTGTCTCCTGTTACCATCCGCCTAGACGCACAGTTCGGGACCCCCTACCCGAGATCCGACGGTTTTGACACTGACACTTCCGCTTAGCGATCTTCAAGGGTATGAAGATGCTCTCCCTTCTCTCTCTCGTTTGCTAGCATCTCCTAGATTGATCTTGGTGACATGTAGGAAATTTCGAATTATTGCTATGTTCCCCAATAGTGGCATCATGAGCTAGGTCTATGCATAGATTCTATGCACGAGTAGAACACAAGTACTTGTGGGCGATGGTTTGTTAAATTTGCTTACCGATCTTGGTTTGGCGGCATTGTGGGATGAAGCGGCCCAGACCGACCTTACACGTACGCTTACGTGAGACACGTTCCACCGACTCATATGCACTTGTTGCATAAGGTGGCTAGCGGGTGGTAGTCCCTCCCACTTTAGTCGGATCGGATTCTATGAAAAGGGTCCTTATGAAGGGTAAATACCAATTGGCATATCACCGTTGTGGCTTTTGCATAGGTAAGAAACGTTCTTGCTAGAAACCCATAGCAGCCACGTAAAACATGCAACAACAATTAGAGGACGTCTAACTTGTTTTTGTAGAGCATGCTATGTGATGTGATATGGCCAAAAGAATGTGATGAATGATATATGTGATGTATGAGATTGATCATGTTCTTGTAATAGGAATCACGACTTGCATGTCGATGAGTATGAAAACCGGCAGGAGCCATAGGAGTTGTCTTAATTTATTGTATGACCTGCGTGTCATTGAGAATGCCATTTAATTACTTTACTTTATTGCTAAACGTTAGTCATAGTAGTAGAAGTAATAGTTGGCGAGACAACTTCATGAAGACACGATGATGGGGATCATGATGATGGAGATCATGGTGTCATGTCGGTGACGAATGTGATCATGCCGCGCCTCAAAGATGAAGATCAAAGGAGCAAAATGATATTGGCCATATCATGTCACTTTGTGATTTGCATGTGATGTTTGTCATGTTTACATCTTATTTGCTTAGAACGACGGTAGCATAAATAAGATGATCCCTCACTAAAATTTGAAGAAAGTGTTCCCCCTAACTGTGCACCGTTGCGAAAGTTCGTTGTTTCGAAGCACCACGTGATGATCAGGTGTGATATATTCTAACGTTCGCATACAACGGGTGTAAGCCAGATTTACACACGCGAAACACTTAGGTTGACTTGACGAGCCTAGCATGTACAGACATGGCCTCGGAACACAAGAGACCAAAAGGTCGAACATGAGTCGTATAGTAGATACGATCAACATGAAGATGTTCACCGATGATGACTAGTCCGTCTCACGTGATGATCAGACACGACCTAGTTGACTCGGATCATGTATCACTTAGATGACTAGAGGGATGTCTATCTAAGTGGGAGTTCATTAAATAATTAGATGAACTTAATTATCATGAACATAGTCAAAAGGTCTTCGCAAATTATGTCATAGCTTACGCTTTAGTTCTACTATTTAAGATATGTTCCTAGAGAAAATTTAGTTGAAAGTGATAGTAGCAATTATGCGGACTGGGTCCGTAAACTAAGGATTGTCCTCATTGCTGCGCAGAAGGATTATGTCCTTAATGCACCGCTCGGTGTGCTGAACCTTGAGTGTTGTCTGTGGATGTTGTGAACATCTGACATACATGTTTTGATGACTACGTGATAGTTCAGTGCATAATGTTAAACGGTTTAGAATTGAGGCACCGAAGACATTTTGAAACGTCGCATAACATATGAGATGTTCCAAGAGCTAAAATTGGGATTTCAGGCTTGTGCCCACGTCAAGAGGTGTGCGACCTCCGACAAGTTTCTTAAGCCTGCAAACTAAGGGAGAAAAGCTCAATCGTTGAGCATGTGCTCAGATTGTCTGAGTACAACAATCGCTTGAATCGAGTGGGAGTTATCTTCCAGATGAGATAGTGATGGTTCTCCAAAGTCACTGCCACCAAGCTACTAGAGCTTCGTGATGAACTATAACATATCAGGGATAGATATGATGATCCTTGAGCTATTCGCAATGTTTGACACCGCGAAAGTAGAAATGAAGTAGGAGCATCAATTGTTGATGCTTAGTAAAACCACTAGTTTCAATAAGGGCAAGGGCAAGAAGGGATACTTCATGAAACGGCAAATCAGTTGCTGCTCTAGTGAAGAAACCCAAGGTTGAACCCAAACCCGAGACTAAGTGCTTCTGTAATGAGGGGAACGGTCACTGAAGCAGAACTACCCTAGATACTTGGTAGATGAGAAGGCTGGCAAGGTCGATAGAAGTATATTGGATATACATTATATTAATGTGTACTTTACTAGTACTCCTAGTAGCACCAGGGTATTAGATACCGGTTCGGTTGCTAAGTGTTAGTAACTCGAAATAGAAGTTGCGGAATAATCGGAGACTAGCTAAAAGTGAGATGACGATATGTGTTGGAAGTATTTCCAAGGTTGATGTGATCAAGCATCGCATGCTCCCTCTACCATCGAGATCGGTGTTAAACCTAAATAATTCTTATTTGGTGTTTGCGTTGAGCGTAGACATGATTGCATTATGTTTATCGCAATACGGTTATTCATTTAAGGAGAATAATGGTTACTCTGTTTATTTGAATAATACCTTCAATGTTCTTGCACCTAAAATGAATGGGTTTATTGAATCTCGATTGTAGTGGTACACATGTTCATGCCAAAAGATATAAGATAGTAATGATAGTACCACATACTTGTGGCACTGCCATTTGAGTCATATTGGTATAAAACGCATGAAGAAGCTCCATGTTGATGGATCTTTGGACTCACTCATTTTTGAAAAGATTGAGACATGCGAACCATGTCTATTGATATATATGCATGAAGAAACTCCATGCAGATGGATCGTTTGGACTCACTTGATTTTGAATCACTTGAGACATGCAAATTATACCACATGGGCAAGATGACTGAAAGGCCTCGTTTTTAGTGAGATGGAACAAAAGAGCAACTTGTTGGAAGTAATACATTTGATGTGTGCAATCCAATGAGTGCTGAGGCATGCAGTGAATGTCGCTATGCTCTTACTTCACATATGATTTGAGTAGATTCTAAGTATATTTAGTTGATGAAACACAAGTCTGAAATATTGAAAGGTTCAAGTAATTTCAGAGTGAAGTTGAAGATCATCGTGACAAGAGGATAAAATGTCTATGATATGACCATAGAGATAAATATCTGAGTTACGAGTTTGGTACACAATTAAGACATTGTGGAAATTGTTTCATGACTAATACCGCCTGGAACACCATAGTGTGATGGTGTGTCTGAACATCATAGCTGCACCCTATTGGATATGGTGCATACCATGATGTATCTTATCGAATTACCACTATCGTTTATGGGTTAGGCATTAGAGACACCCACATTCACTTTAAATAGGGCACCACGTAATTCTGTTGAGATGACACCGTATGAACTATGGTTTAGAGAAACCTAAGTTGTCATTTCTTAAAAGTTTGGGGCTGCGATGCTTATCTGAAAAGTTTTTGCCTGATAAGCTCGAACCCAAACCGGATAAATGCATCTTCATAGGACACCCAAAACCGTTGGGTATACCTCCTATTTCAGACCCGGAAGCAAAAGTGATTGTTTCTAGAAACGGGTCCTTTCTCGGGGAAAAGTTTCTCTTGAAAGAATTGAGTGGGAGGATGGTGGAGACTTGATGAGGTTATTGAACCGTCACTTCAACTAGTGTGCAGCAGGGCACAGAAAGTTGTTCCTGTGGCGCCTACACCAATTGAAGTGGAAGCTGATGATAGTGATCATGAAACTTCGGATCAAGTCACTACCAAACCTCGTAGGTCGACAAGGATGCGTACTACTTCATAGTGGTATGGTAATCCTGTCTTGGAAGTCATGTTGCTAGACAACAATGAACCTACGACCTATGGAGAAGCGATAGTGGGCCCGGATTCTGACGAATGGCTCGAGGCCATAAACGAGAGGATCCATGTATGAAAACAAAGTATAGACTTTGGAAGAACTACTTGATGGTCGTAAGGCTGTTGGGTACAAATGGATTTTAAAAGGGAAGAGGACAATGATGGTGAGTATCACCATTAAGAAAGCTCGACTTGTCGTTAAGATGTTTTCTGACAAGTTCAAGGAGTTGACTACGATGAGACTTTCTCACTCATAGCGATGCTAAGATTCTGTTGGAATTATATTAGCAGTTACTACATTATTTATGAAATCTTGCAGATAGGATCAAAACATTGTTTCCTCGACGATTTTCTTGAGGAAAGGTTGTATGTGATACAACCAAAAGGTTTTGTCAGTCCTGAAAGATGCTAACAAGTATGCAAAGCTCCAGGAATCCTTCTAAGGACTGGAGTAAGCATCTCGGAGTTGGAATATACGCTTTGATGAGATGATCAAAGATTTTTGGTTTATACAAAGTTTATGAGAAACTTGTATTTCAAAAGAAGTGAGTGGAAGCACTATAGAATTTCTGATGAGTATATGTTGTTAACGTATTGTTGATCAGAAATGATGTAGAATTTCTGGAAAGCATATAGGGTTATTTGAAAAGTGTTTTTCAATGGAAAACCTGGATTAAGCTACTTGAACATTGAGCATCAAGATCTATAAGGATAGATAAAAAACGCTTAATAGTACTTTCAAATGAACACATACCATGACAAGATTTTGAAGGAGTTCAAAATAGGTCGGCAAAGAAGGAGTTCTTGGCTGTGTTATAAGGTGTTAGTATTGAGTAAGACTCAAGACCTGACCACGACAGAAGAGAGAGAAAGGACGAAGGTCGTCCCCTATGCTTTAGACGTAGGCTCTACAGTATGCTATGATGTGTACCGCACCTGAAGTGTGCCTTGTCGTGAGTCAGTCAAGGGGTACAAGAGTGATCCAAGAATGGATCACAGGACAGTGGTCAAAGTTATCCTTAGTAACTAGTGGAGTAAGGAATTTTCTCGATTATGGAGGTGGTAAAAGAGTTCGTCGTAAAGGGTTACGTCGATGCAAACTTTGATACTAATCTGGATGACTATGAGTAGTAAACCGGATTCATATAGTAGAACAGTTATTTGGAATAGCTCCAAATAGCATGTGGTAGCTGCATCTACAAGATGACATAGAGATTTGTAAAACACACACGGATCTGAAAGGTTCAGACCCGTTGACTAATAACCTCTCTCACAAGCGAGATATGATCAAACCCCATGGGTGTTGGATTCACTACAATCACATAGTGATGTGAACTAGATTATTGACTCTAGTGCAAGTGGGAGACTGTTGGAAATATGCCCTAGAGGCAATAATAAAATGGTTATTATTGTATTTCCTTGTTCATAATAATTGTCTATTGTTCATGCTATAATTGTATTAACTGGAAACCATAATACATGTGTGAATACATAGACCACAACATGTCCCTAGTGAGCCTCTAGTTGACTAGCTCGTTGATCAATAGATGGTTATGGTTTCCTGACCATGGACATTGGATGTCATTGATAACGGGATCACATCATTAGGAGAATGATGTGATGGACAAGACCCAATCCTAAGCATAGCACAAGATCATGTAGTTCGTTTGCCAGGAGCCATAGGAGTTATCTTAATTATTGTATGACCTGCGTGTCCATGATTTAACGCCATGTAATTACTTTACTTTATTGCTAAACCATTAGCTATAGTAGTAGAAGTAATAGTTGGTGAGAAACTTCATGGAAACACGATGATGGAGATCATGATGATGGAGATCATGGTGTGATGCCGGTGACGAAGATGATGATGGAGCCCCGAAGATGGAGATCAAAGGAGCTATATGATATTGGCCATATCATGTCACTACTATATAATTGCATGTGATGTTTATTATGTTTATGCATCTTGTTTACTTAGAATGACGGTAGTAAATAAGATGATCCCTTATAATAATTTCAAGAAAGTGTTCCCCCTAACTGTGCGCCATTGCTAAAGTTCGTCGTTTCGAAGCACCACATGATGATTGGGTGTGATAGATCCTTACGTTCACATACAACGGGTGTAAGACAGTTTTACACATACAAACACACTTAGGGTTAACTTGACGAGCCTAGCATGTACAGACATGGCCTCGGAACACAGAGACCGAAAGGTCGAACATGAGTCGTATGGAAGATACGATCAACATAGAGATGTTCACCGATGATGACTAGTCCGTCTCACGTGATGATCGGACACAGCCTAGTCGACTCAGATCATGTAACACTTAGATGACTAGAGGGATGTCAAATCTGAGTGGGAGTTCATTAAATAATTTGATTAGATGAACTTAATTATCATGAACTTAGTCTAAAATCTTTGCAAAATATGTCGTGTAGATCAAATGGCCAATGCTCATGTCAACATGAACTTCAACGCGTTCCTAGAGAAAACCAAGCTGAAAGATGATGGTAGCAACTATACGGACTGGGTCCGAAACCTGAGGGTCATCCTCATAGCTGCCAAGAAAGCATATGTCCTAGAAGGACCGCTAGGTGAAGCACCCATCCCAGAGAACCAAGACGTTATGAACGCTTGGCAGTCACATGCTGATGATTACTCCCTCGTTCAGTGCGGCATGCTTTACAACTTAGAACCGGGGCTCCAAAAGCGTTTTGAGCAACACGGAGCATATGAGATGTTCGAGGAGCTGAAAATGGTTTTCCAAGCTCATGCCCGGGTCGAGAGATATGAAGTCTCCGACAAGTTCTATAGTTGTAAGATGGAGGAAAATAGTTCTGTCAGTGAGCACATACTCAAAATGTCTGTGTTGCACAACCGCCTGTCCCAGCTGGACATTAACCTCCCAGACGAGGCGGTCATTGACAGAATCCTTCAGTCGCTCCCACTGAGCTACAAGATCTTTGTGATGAACTACAATATGCAGGGGATGGTGAAAACTATTCCTGAAGTATTTTCAATGCTAAAGTCAGCAGAGGTAGAAATCAAGAAAGAACATCAAGTGTTGATGGTCAATAAAACCACCAAGTTCAAGAAGGGCAAGGGTAAGAAGAACTTCAAGAAGGACGGCAAAGATGTTGCCGCGCTTGGTAAGCCAGTTGCCGGGAAGAAGTCAAAGAATGGACCCAAGCCTGAGACTGAGTGCTTTTATTGCAAAGGGAAGGGTCACTGGAAGCGGAACTGCCCCAAATACTTAGCGGACAAGAAGGCCGGCAACACTAAAGGTATATGTGATATACATGTAATTGATGTGTACCTTACCAGTACTCGTAGTAACTCCTGGGTATTTGATACCGGTCCCGTTGCTCATATTTGTAACTCACAGCAGGAGCTGCGGAATAAGCGGAGACTGGCGAAGGACGAGGTGACGATGCGCGTCGGGAATGGTTCCAAGGTCGATGTGATCGCCGTCGGCACGCTACCTCTACATTTACCTACGGGATTAGTTTTAAACCTCAATAATTAAGTTTGAGCATGAACATTGTATCTGGATCTTGTTTAATACGAGATGGCTACTCATTTAAATCCGAGAATAATGGTTGTTCTATTTATATGAGAGATATGTTTTATGGTCATGCCCCGATGGTCAATGGTTTATTCTTAATGAATCTCGAACGTAATGTTACACATATTCATAATGTGAATACCAAAAGATGTAAAGTTGATAACGATAGTCCCATATACTTGTGGCACTGCCGCCTTGGTCACATTGCTGTCAAGCGCATGAAGAAGCTCCATGCTGATGGACTTTTAGAGTCTCTCGATTATGAATCATTTGACACATGCGAACCATGCCTCATGGGCAAAATGACCAAGACTCCGTTCTCCGGAACTATGGAGCGAGCAACCAACTTATTGGAAATCATACATACTGATGTGTGTGGTCCAATGAGCGTTGAGGCTCGCGGAGGATATCGTTATGTTCTCACTCTCATTGATGACTTAAGTAGATATGGGTATGTCTACTTGATGAAACACAAGTCTGAGACCTTTGAGAAGTTCAAGGAATTTCAGAATGAAGTGGAGAATCAACGTGACCGAAAGATAAAATTCTTACGATCAGATTGTGGAGGAGAATATTTAAGTCATGAATTTGGTACGCACCTAAGAAAATGTGGAATTGTTTCACAACTCATGCCGCCTGGAACACCTCAGCGTAACGGTGTGTCCGAACGTCGTAATCGCACTCTATTAGATATGGTGCGATCTATGATGTCTCTTACCGATTTACCGCTATCATTTTGGGGATACGCTCTAGAGACAGGTACATTCACTTTAAATAGGGCACCGTCTAAATCCGTTGAGACGACACCGTATGAATTATGGTTTGGGAAGAAACCTAAGCTGTCGTTTCTAAAAGTTTGGGGATGCGATGCTTATGTCAAGAAACTTCAACCTGAAAAGCTCGAACCCAAGTCGGAAAAATGCGTCTTCATAGGATACCCCAAAGAAACCATTGGGTATACCTTCTACCTTAGATCCGAAGGCAAGATCTTTATTGCCAAGAACGAATCCTTTCTGGAAAAAGAGTTTCTCTCGAAAGGAGTAAGTGGGAGGAAAGTAGAACTCGATGAAGTACAACCTCTTGAACCAGAAAGTAGTGCAGCTCAGGAAAATGTTCCTGTGGTGCCTACACCGACATGAGAGGAAATTAATGATGATGATCAAGGTACTTCGGATCAAGTTGCTACTGAACTTTGTAGGTCCACAAGGACACGTTCCACACCAGAGTGGTATGGCAACCCTGTCCTGGAAATAATGTTGTTAGACAACGGTGAACCTTCGAACTATGAAGAAGCGATGGCGGGCCCACATTCCAACAAATGGCTAGAAGCGATGCAATCCGAGATAGAATCCATGTATGAAAACAAAGTATGGACTTTGACTGACTTGCCCGATGATCGGCGAGCGATAGAAAACAAATGGATCTTTAAGAAGAAGACGAACGCGGATGGTAATGTCACCATCTATAAAGCTCGACTTGTTGCTAAAGGTTATCGACAAGTTCAAGGGGTTGACTACAATGAGACTTTCTCTCCCGTAGCGAAGCTGAAGTCCGTCCGAATCATGTTAGCAATTGCCGCATACTATGATTATGAGATATGGCAGATGGACGTCAAAACGGTATTCCTTAACGGCTATCTTAAGGAAGAGTTATATATGATGCAGCCGGAAGGTTTTGTCGATCCTGAGAATGCTAACAAAGTATGCAAGCTCCAGCGATCCATTTATGGGCTGGTGCAAGCATCTCGGAGTTGGAACATTCGCTTTGATTAGATGATCAAAGCGTTTGGGTTTATGCAGACTTATGGAGAAGCCTGCATTTACAAGAAAGTGAGTGGGAGCTCTGTAGCATTTCTCATATTATATGTAGATGACATACTTTTGATGGGAAATGATATAGAACTTTTGGACAACATTAAGGCCTACTTGAATAAGTGTTTTTCAATGAAGGACCTTGGAGAAGCTGCTTACATATTAGGCATCAATATCTATAGAGATAGATCGAGACGCCTCATAGGTCTTTCACAAAGCACATACCTTGATAAGATTTTGAAGAAGTTCAAAATGGATCAGTCCAAGAAAGGGTTCTTGCCTGTATTGCAAGGTGTGAGATTGAGCTCGGCTCAATGCCCGACCACGGCAAAAGATAAAGAAGAGATGAGTGTCATCCCCTATGCCTCGGCCATAGGATCTATTATGTATGCCATGCTGTGTACCAGACCTGATGTAAACCTTGCCGTAAGTTTGGTAGGAAGGTACCAAAGTAATCCCGGCAAGGAACACTTGACAGCGGTCAAGAACATCCTGAAGTACCTGAAAAGGACAAAGGACATGTTTCTCGTTTATGGAGGTGACGAAGAGCTCGTCGTAAAAGGTTACATCGACGCTAGCTTCGACACAGATCTGGATGACTCTAAGTCACAAACCGTATATGTGTATATGTTGAATCGTGGAGCAGTGAGCTGGTGCAGTTGTAAGCAGAGTGTCGTGGCGGGATCTACATGTGAAGCAGAGTACATGGCAGCCTCGGAGGCAGCGCATGAAGCAATATGGATGAAGGAGTTCATCACTGACCTAGGATTCATACCCAATGCGTCGGGGCCGATCACTCTCTTCTGTGAAAACACTGGAGCTATTGCCCTTGCCAAGGAGCCCAGGTTTCACAAGAAGACCAGGCACATCAAGCGCCGTTTCAACTCCATCCGTGAAAATGTTCAAGATGGAGACATAGATATTTGCAAAGTACATACGGATCTGAATGTCACAGATCCGTTGACTAAACCTCTTCCGCGAGCAAAGCATGATCAACACCAGAACTCTATGGGTGTTCGATACATCACAATGTAACTAGATTATTGACTCTAGTGCAAGTGGGAGACTGTTGGAAATATGCCCTAGAGGCAATAATAAAAGGATTATTATTATATTTCTTTGTTCATGATAGTTGTCTTTTATTCATGCTATAATTGTATTATCCGGAAATCGTAATACATGTGTGAATACTTAGACCACAACATGTCCCTAGTGAGCCTCTAGTTGTCTAGCTCGTTGATCAACAGATAGTCATGGTTTCCTGACTATGGACATTGGATGTCGTAGATAACGGGATCACATCATTAGGAGAATGATGTGATGGACAAGACCCAATCCTAAGCATAGCACAAGATCGTGTAGTTCGTTTGCTAGAGCTTTTCCAATGTCAAGTATCTTTTCCTTAGACCATGAGATCACGTAACTCCCGGATACCGTAAGAGTGCTTTGGGTGTACCAAATGTCACAACGTAACTGGGTGACTATAAAGGTGCACTACAGGTATCTCCGAAAGTGTCTGTTGGGTTGACACAGATCGAGACAGGGATTTGTCACTCCGTATTACAGAGAGGTATCACTGGGCCCACTCGGTAGTGCATCATCATAATGAGCTCAAAGTGACCAAGTGTCTGGTCACGGGATCATGCATTACGGTACGAGTAAAGTGACTTGCCGGTAACGAGATTGAACGAGGTATTGGGATACCGACGGTCGAATCTCGGGCAAGTAACATACCGATTGACAAAGGGAATTGCATACGGGGTTGCTTGAATCCTCGACATCATTGTTCATCGGATGAGATCATCGAGGAGCATGTGGGAGCCAACATGGGTATCCAGATCCCGTTGTTGGTTATTGACCGGAGAGCCGTCTCGGTCATGACTACATGTCTCCCGAACCCGTAGGGTCTACACACTTAAGGTTTGGTGACACTAGGGTTGTATGAATATGAGTATGCAGCAAACCGAAAGGTGTTTGGAGTCCCAGATGAGATCCCGGACGTCACGACGAGTTCCGGAATGGTCCGTAGGTAAAGAATTATATATATGAAGTGCAGTTTTGGCCATCGGGAGAGTTTCGGGGGTCACCGGTATTGTACCGGGACCACCGGAAGGGTCCCGGGGGTCCACCGGGTGGGGCCACCTATCCCGGAGAGCCCTGTGGGCAGAAGTGGGAGGGGAACCAGCCCCTAGTGGGCTGGTGCGCCCCCCCCCCCCCCGCCCCCCTGCGCCTAGGGTTGGAAACCCTAGGGTGGGGGGGCGCACCCACTTGCCTTGGGGGGCACTCCACCCCCCTGGCCGCCGCCCCCTTGGGAGATCTGATCTCCAGGGCCGGCGCCCCCCAGGGGGCCTATATAAAGGAGGGGGGAGGGAGGGCAGCCGCACCTAAAGTCTTGGCACCTCCCTCTCCCCTGCTACACCTCCTCCTCTCGCAGAAGCTCGGCGAAGCTCTGCTGGAACCCTGCTGCATCCACCACCACGCCGTCGTGCTGCTGGATCTTCATCAACCTCTCCTTCCCCCTTGCTGGATCAAGAAGGAGGAGACGTCACACTGACCGTATGTGTGTTGAACGCGGAGGTGTCGTCCGTTCGGCGCTAGGATCTCCGGTGATTTGGATCACGACGAGAACGACTCCCTCAACCCCGTTCTCTTGAACGCTTCCGCACGCGATCTACAAGGGTATGTAGATGCATCTCTCTCTCTCTCTCTCGTTGCTAGATGAACTCATAGATTGATCTTGGTGAACGTAGGAATTTTTTTATTTTATGCAACGTTCCCCAACAGGTTATTGGCCGGAGAACGTCTCGGTCATGTCTGCATGGTTCCCGAACCCGTAGGCTCTACACACTTAAGGTTTGGTGACGCTAGAGTTGTTATGGGAAATAGTATGTGGTTACCGAAGGTTGTTCAGAGTCCCGGATGAGATCCCGGACGTGACGAGGAACTCCGGAATGGTCCAGAGGCAAAGATCGATATATTGGACGAAGGGTATTGGAGTCCAGAATTGTTCCGGGGGTACCGGGTGACGATCAGCATGTCCGAAAGGGGTTTCGGAGGCCCCGGCAAGCGTTGGGGGGGCCTTATGGGCCAAGGGGAGGGGGCATATCAGCCCACTAAGGGGCTGAGCGCCCCTCCCACCCCATCTCACGTAACCTGGAGAGGTTGGGGCGCCTCCCCTAGGGCAGCCACCCCTCCCGGCTTGGGGGCAGGTTTCCTAGGGGTGGGGCGCCCAAACCCATCTAGGGTTTGCCCTGTGGCCGCCGCCCCTCCCCTAGGGAAACCCTAGGGTGCCTCCTCCCCCCCTTCCCCCTATATATAGTGAGGGAGAGAGAGGGCAGCCGCACCCCCTTCCCTGGCGCATCCCCTTCCTCCTCCAACTCTTCCTCCTCCTCCGTAGTGCTTGGCGAAGCCCTGCGGTAATACCACAAGCTCCACCACCACGCCGTCGTGCTGCCGGAGCTCTCCCTCAACTTCTCCTCTCCCCTTGCTGGATCAAGAAGGAGGAGACGTCCCCGGGCTGTACGTGTGTTGAACGCGGAGGCGCCGTCCGTTCGGCGCTAGATCGGATCTTCCGCGATTTGAATCGCCGCGAGTACGACTCCATCAACCGCGTTCTTGTAACGCTTCCGCTTAGCAATCTTCAAGGGTATGAAGATGCTCTCCCTTCTCTCTCTCGTTGCTAGCATCTCCTAGATTGATCTTGGTGACATGTAGAAAATTTTGAATTATTGCTACGTTCCCCAACAGTTACATGGTGTCTTTGAGAGAGAGAGAGGGGAGAACGGATCTCCATGCCTCCGCTAAACCGTGAGAAAGAGAGAGAGGTGGAAGATAAGAACCTGCCCCTGAGTCTAGTGGTGGGGGTGGCTTATATAGAGTGCGCCACCCCCTCACCCCTTAAGTTACAAGATGGAGCATGAATGCCATAATGTTAACCTACTACTAGTATGATGCTTCAACTGCCTTGCCGATGGTTGCTCTTTGCATATCCGAGTGAATCATACTGCCGAGTGGTTGCCTGCCATCCGAGTGGATGGCACGTCGATATGTCCGAGTGGATAGTATGTATGAATGAGATTTATCTAGACCCACCTCATGTGTGGACCTCATGCTTTGTGATATTTTGACCCTTCATGGGCCTACCTGTTATGTGCGTCCTCAACACTTAGCACCTCATGTAAGTACCAATGCATTAGAACTAGCCTAACATAGGACTGGTTCCATTCAGCTTCTGGGACCACTATACGACTCTGCTCCTTCCTTTTCATTGACATCTCCAAACATACCCTCTTGGAAGTAGCCCGACACTACTAATCAAATGCACTAATAAGGGAATTGGTACTAATTACATGGTAAATAACATGATCTAAAGTAAACATGAATTTCTTGGATATGAACTATATTAATCAAACCAGAAGTTGGATCTGTGGGATCTTGATGTAACACCCACGATGCGGCTACATCTCCCACGTGTCGAAGCACGACTTAGAGGCATAACCGCATGGTGGTTTTGTCGCAAGAAGGGTCATCTTCACACAATCCCATGTAATGAACAAGAATGGGATAAAGAGAGTTGGCTTACAATCGCCACTTCACACAATACATAAATTAAGATCATACATCATTCAAATACACTCATAGACCGGCTACGGTCAAGTTCAAATGAAAAGAAGACAACCCCAAATGCTAGATCCCCGATCGTCCCGACTGGGCTCCTCTACTGATCATCTGGAAACGATACATAGTGACGGCCAAGGGCCTCATCAAATTCCCACTTCAGCTCAGTTGCGCCATCTGCGCTGGTATCCTCAGCACCTGCATCTGTTTTGGTAGAATCTGTGAGCCACAGGGACTCAGCAATCTCACACCCGCGAGATCAAGACTATTTAAGCTCATAAGTAGGTAAGGGGTATTATGGTGGAGCTGCAGCAAGCACTAAGCAAATATGGTGGCTAACATACGCAAGTGAGAGCGAGAAGAGAAGCAACGCGTCGGTCGAGAAGCTAGAAGCGATCAAGAAGTGATCCTGGAACTACTTACGTCAAGCATAACACAAACCGTGTTCACTTCCCGGACTCCGCCGAGAAGAGACCATCACGGCTACACACATAGTTGATGCATTTTAATGAAGTCAAGTGTCAAGTTATCTACAACCGGACATTAACAAATTCCCATCTGCCTCATAACCGCGGGCACGGCTTTCGAAAGATTATATATCCTGCAGGGGTGTCCCAACTCAGCCCATCACAAGCTCTCACGGTCAACAAAGGAATAGACCTTCTCCCGGGAAGACCCGATCAGTCTGGGAATCCCGGTTCGCAAAACATTTCGACAATGGTAAAACAAGACCAGCAAAACCACCCGATGCACCGACAAATCCCGATAGGAGCTGCGCATATCTTGTTCTCAGGGCACAACGGATGAGCAAGATGTCGGGTTGGTATAGACCCTGGTTGCCCAGGGGACGCCGGACATCGCTCAGGTTGGACCAACACTCGAAGGAGCACTGGCCCGGGGGGGGGGTAAATAAAGATGACCCTTGGGCTCGCGAAAACCCAAGGAAAAAGGGCTTAGGTGGCAAATGGTAAAACCAAGTTTGGGCCTTGCTGGAGGAGTTTTATTCAAAGCGAACTGTTAAGGGGATCCCATAAATCACCCAACCGTGTAAGGAACGCAAAATCAAGGAACATAACACCGGTATGACGGAAACTAGGGCGGCAAGAGTGGAACAAGTCACCAGGCATAAGGCCGAGCCTTCCACCCTTTACCAAGTATATAAGGTGCATTAATTTAAACAGGAGATATTGTGATATCCCAAATTATCCATGTTCCGATCAGGAACAAACTTCATCTTCACCTGCAACTAATAATGCTATAAGAGGGGCTGAGCAAAAGCGGTGACATAGCCAATCAACGGTTGCTAGGACAGGATGGTTAGAGGTTTAACATGACAACAGGTAGGCATGGTAAACAAAGGCAGGTGGAGCTAACATAGCGATAGAGCGAGTACTAGCAAGCAGAGATAGAAGTGATATCGAAGGTATGATCATCTTGCCTGCAAGGTTCTTAGAGTTGTCGAAGGCTGGATCCTCGTAAGCGTACTCAACAGGTTCCTCGTGCACGTACTCGTCTCCCGGCTCTACCCAAACCAAGAACACAAGCAAGGAACCACAATAAATCACGGTGCAATGCACAAGCATCATGATGCAATACATGTCATGCTATGCGAGATGTGATATGCAATGCATATGCGTGCTTCGGAAGGAAAGATGATGAACAAGGCATCGACTTGGCAAACCAAGTATGCCGCTGGAAAGATGAGATGATTTCGGTTGAAATCGATATAAAGATCACCGGGAACAGATGCACGGTTTGCAAATGACAAGCAAAACAAGAATGGCACAAAGCTGCGATTAACAGCGCGAAGCTACTTAGCATGCAACAAGAAACTATGCTATAGCACCCCAACATAAAAACAAAACATATAGCAATGATCTACAGGAGATGCTTTACAAAAGAGGAACACTGAGCTACGGCTAAATCACATCATAACAGGTTCAAACAAGCATGGAGAAAGTGCAAAAAATATCAGGTTGGACATGGCATAAACAACATCACGAAGCAATGTTCAGAGCAGGTTATCAACATGCTACAGGAACTTATAATAGCAAAATAAGGCATGTAATGAACCTACTCAAGGCATAGATCAAAAGTCCCTTACTGACCATAAGCCAAAAAGGATCAGAAAATATGATGGCACCCACGTAAACATAGCAAGTTTCGTTAACAGATTCAGCAAACAAAACATGACATTGAAATAATTACGAAGGCACCTTCGTGAGCCCGATGCACTCACTACAAAGCATTTCATGATAAACTAAGCATACATCTATCAAGAAGACATGACATAGAAGCTATACATGGCAAGAAACAACATCATAGCATATCCGGATCAACTACAACAACCTCGGCCAAATTGAATAACATGTAAACAATCTGCCAGGAAACATTTTGAAGTAAAAGTAGAGCACGAACATGACATGCTAGACTACTTTATAATTGCAACCAGTACCATGGATGGATAGAGAAAAACCATGTTTTCAAAACACCCTTACTGAAGTATCTCAAATTATGCATGGATCTCTCTGTAGCAACATGTTTACATGGCAATAAAATTACAGCAGAACAGGAAGTAAATCAGCATTGTCACGAAGCCTAGTTTGCATACTTGTGCTAGTCACCACATTGATCATAAAAATACATGGTAAGCACCTCTGTAAAGAAGACATAGCATAGTTCAAAACACACTTAGGGACCAAGTCCATAGGATGCACACATCAATCATGGCAAAAATGACAAAAGAGCTCGTTCTGATAAGAATCTGAAACTAACAATATGAAGCCCTCTTCCAACAGCATTTCGGGTATCGAGATGAGCTCAAATGTAAATGATGCAATGGAAAGAAATGATGTACTCTTCGAGGCGAACAATTTGACATATTATACGCACGAAACGGAGCTACGGATGTGAAGATGTGATGCGATAAACATGCAATAATTTTAATACAAAAAAAGGACTTAGTGGAAAACGGGGGGGGGGGAGAAGAAGTCAACCGGATCTGGATCTGGCCGGATCGGATCTGGCCGGAGCAGGGAGATGGCCGGAGCTGGTCGCCGGAGCTCGGGGCGCAGCCGGAGCGGAGGAGGACGCCGGGGCGGAGGCTGGAGCGGCCGGCGTCGCGGGCGAGCGGCGCGGGCGCGCGGGGCCCGGCGACGGCGGCGGCGGAGATCGGCGGCGGAGGGCGCGAGAAGGCGGCCGCGGGAGCTCGCCGGCTCCGGGACGGCGGCGGCGATGGGCGGAGATCGGCGACGGGGAGCGCGGGAGGCGGGGCGCCCGCGGGGCGGCGGCGGCGGCGTTCCGGGCCGGGGAGGGCCCCGCACGGGCCTCGCGGGTCCGCGGGGTCGGCGGCGAACTGGGTACCGGCCCGGGACACGTGGCGGTCGATGAATGGCCGCGCGGACGGCGGCGGACGTGTCCGGCGCCGGCGGACGATGTCCGGCGCCGGCGGACGATGTCCGGCGCGCGGAGAGGGGATTTCGTCTAGGGTTAGGGGGGAATTGATCCGGGATTTCGGGGGAGGGATCTATATATAGAGGTAGAGGGAGCTAGGAGTGTCCAAATGAGGTGCGGTTTTCGCCCACATGATCGTGATCCGACGACGGAGAGCATGGAAGTGACTTAGATGGGTTATTGGGCTGTTTTGGAGGGGTGTTGGGCTGCAACTCAAAAGAGGCCTTTGCGGATATGCGATTAACCGTTGGAGTACCAAACGAGCTCCAAAAGACCCGAAACTTGACAGGTGGTCTACCGGTGCTATACCAGGGCCACTTGGAAAGGCTCGGTCCATTCCGAGAACGTTTAACACCCGCACACGAAAAGAGACAAGTGGGGTGCGCCGGTGCATGTGGGAGTGTCGGATTGCGAAACGGACAACGGGAAAAATGCCCGGATGCATGAGACGAACACGTATGCAAAGGAGATGCACATGATGACATGATATGATATGCATGACATGAATAAAATGCAAAAACAAAAGACAAAACCCAACCACGGAGGGAATATCATATCACATAGCCGAAAATGGCAAGAGTTGGAGTTACAAAGACAGAAAGTTACATCCGGGGTGTTACACTTGAGTAAAGCTGGATTGGTGACCCCAGATTAAAGAAAATAATTGTTCAATGAAATAAAAAGGAAAAAGGATATGCTTCAACGAGCACCTCAATATCCGCAATGGAAAAGCCAGTGTGACAAAAAATGGAAAAACTTTGAATTTAATGGATACTCTGTAATGTCTCTATGAAGTAAGGGCAAATGATAACTTGCATGAACTGGTTGTAAAATTAGATTGTAGCCAGCGACAACAAAATCAGGCGAAGGCTGATGCATTTCCTACAGCACAAAAGAACATAATAGATCATTGGAGAGCAAGACAGGGGAATAATATAAGGGCGAAGTAGAAAGGGAACCAGAAAACGATAATCCACTTCGGAGCCCGGGCTCAGATGAGCACGGTGAAGTAAAATCGCCAAAAATAGAAAGAAAAATTCAATAAGTCACCAGATCTTAGTACTGATTAATTAAGTAGACACTACTAGTATTTGCTAAGGATGAACTATAATATGAATGCGACTGAACAATAAAATATCCTATAATAGCATATTATACAGACACACGGACACACCAATATGTTCAGCAGAAGCACCGAAGCAGCAGTAGAGTTTTCTTGGGCTCAGACTTTTTGCAGAGTGCCACATAGATCAAGTGAAACATGGGCCGACATCCAAGAATGTTGATGCTAGGTTGTAGTTTTACAGATAAACATAACAGAAAATCAAGCATGCATTCGGAAATCTTGACATACATGCACCATCAATGGACAAAATACCTTCACGTAAGTCACCAGCAACATGTAAGTACAAGAAACGCGCCGCACACTCCGGCGCCTCTTCTAGCAACTTGCTTGAGGCCGCCCTTGTCGCACGGCTGCTTCTAGGTCGTCGTTGCCGCGCTCGAGCATGACGTTCCGAGTCGTTGTCTGTCATCCGCCGCCGCAACAGGACCAGGGAGATTAAGGATGGAGGTTGGAAGAGAGAGAGAGAGAGAGAGAGAGAGAGAGAGAGAGAGAGAGAGAGAGAGGTCCGAGGCGACTTCAACGGTGGCGGCGAACGATGAGTACGACAGGTCGCGCCTCCAATTTTGTTGGAATCAACGGTATGTCACCAGGGATGTCCGCGTGACGACGGACGATTGTGGGGAGATGAACGGAAGTGGTAGAGCAGATGCAGATCAGTGCGGCCGCGCAGGAAGGAAAAAGGGGCGTGGACGAGGAGATGGAACATGGAAAGGAGAATCTCAATCCCGATTGTTTTGGGAGCATGTAAACGCCATTAATTGGGGGCTAAAAACCATGTCAAGTGCAGGAGGAGGGAAGGACATGCGGGAGGGGGAGGGTCGGACGAAGTGGAGGACGTAAGAGGGGAGGCGGATCCTTATGTTTCTTTTAGGTAGTAGAGATAATCATGAACTAAAAGGGGCACGCAAGATTCTGAAAACATAGAAATGTGAGGATAAGTTTATGCATTGTAACTTGACATTCCTCTTTTAGATAGCTTGGCGTTTTGGAATTGATGCGTCTTTTTACCTCAAAACGTTGTCATATGTAGGGGTGGAAACCTCATTATCGGGAGTAGAGCGTTTCGGTGGCCAGGTTCATCTGCACCCGATTAAAAAAAATCGTAAAAACATAAAAAAATTCAAAAAATTTCAATTCTTTTGTGCGTTAGACAATTTGATGCGTGAGGCCCGCTCTAAATTTCAAGTCATTTGAGAATTTGAGCAGCTCTCAGCAACAAATACAAATCGGACCAAAACAGTGCATGAACAGTAATTATTTTTACAGACCCTCAATTTGTCTTTTTTGCTGAGAACTCCTCAGATCTCCGAATGATTTGAAAATTGGAGCGGGCCTCACCCATCAAATTGTCTACCTCACAAAAAAACTTGGAATTTTTTTGGATTTTTCTAGTATTTGTTTTGATTTTTTTCGTCAGCGTGGGTGCAGATGAGCTTGGGTGCAGAGATGAATTTTCGCATTACCGGGGCATAGTTATCTTCTTGCAAAGCCCATTTGAAATGTAATATTCCTACAATTTTTTCCCTTTGAATTGAGATGAACAGAAAGAGGTCTCCATTTTTATAGTTCTCTTTACTATGTTCCTTTCAATCGTATGGATGAAAAAAAAAAAGAAAAAAAAAAGGAGCACCTCCAATTCCTATCAACCAAGAGGCCCCCAAGGGAAAGTTCTGCCAACCAAGCAACATAAACTTCTCTAGAAAAAGATAAGCAACAATGAAGCGTATATCTACAAGTATTCACTTGCAAAGAAAGAAAAGAAATCAATTGCTCAATTTGGTTCAAGATAAAGCAAGAGCTCCGATTTCTTCCTTGCAAGCAAAAGCAATAGCTTCAGCCTTCGGGTGGGACTATGACAGCTTAGAAGCGATGCCACTGGTTTGAGGGCCCTTCCTAACATGGGTCCGGCATGTCATTACCCGTGAGATAAACACAATCACTGGCGACACGGCAACAACCCTACCGAGTCTTTCGTATATAAATGAAATGAAAAAAGAAATACAGGCGGGGTCGTTATTCGTGGCCCCACTTGTCAGCAGCCCAAATGCGTCGAGCCTTCGAGTGACGGAGCTCTCAATGGTCGCACCAAACCTCTCTGACACGAGGGCCCCGCGCAGCGAGTTCACCCACAACTGCCGTTCCTAGTCCTCCCCCACTTCTCCCTCCGCCCAGTTCACCATTTCCGCGGCCGCACACTCCCAGCGGGGCGACGAGGGTGAGTCGGAGCGGGAGCGCGAGAGAGGGCGAAGCCCTAACCCTCGATCCCTGACCGGAAGCCGATGGCCGCGCTGCCCCCCGTCGTCTCCCTCCTGCTGGTCCTCGTCGTCGCCGCCCCCGCGGCGCTCGCGCCGGTGGCCTCCGCGGTGCCCTTCATCGTCCTGCACGGTTAGGGTCCCGGGCTCCCCCATCCTCGTGTCGATTCGGGGTCTGTTTGGCGTTAGGGTTTGGTCTTGAGGTTTTGGCTGGCTGGCTGTGCTCGCGCGCAGGGATCGGGGACCAGTGCGGGAACGACGGGATCGCCTCCTTCACCGATGAGCTCGCGGAGTGGTCGGGATCCAAGGGATACTGCATGTAATGGCGTCTCTCCTTCTCGCTTCCTCCTTTTCTCGCGGATTGTTTTTGTTGCCAGTGTGCTCAAGCAGTTATGTTGATTACAGCGCGTAGAAGTATTCTCTACCGTCATGCAGTTATGTTGATTATAGCTAAGCAAATGTCGGTCTGTGAACCTTTGTGTTGGGCTTGCTGATTTGTACGCTGTCGAATTTTTTGTTGGGTGTGTTGTTTGCGTGTTAAGCAACGAATCTGTACTGTCTGTATGTGGATGTTGCGACATCACACCTCCGATAATATGCGGTGTAAAACCTATGTGAGTTAAATCTTATGGTCTGTGTTATATTATATAGCGTAAAATATTATTTTTGTTTCCAAAATGTCAATAAATATGGATTCCCAAATTAGCAATATTAATCTAATTAGGCGTCTCTTGTCTGAATATCTGAGTGCACCTTCAGAAATTAAGAGCCTGAGCAATCTATGTACCCAGCTTCTGCCACGAGATATTGCCGCTAGCTCTCAGTGCCATTAATTTGTTTGAATATTAAATAATTTAGCTCACGGCATTTGTCGTCGAGTTTATTGTTGGAATTTAAACATGTTCTTCCTGTACAGGGAAATTGGGAGAGGATCGTGGGATTCTTGGTTAATGCCACTTCAAGATCAGGTTGGTTTTTTACTCTTAATTTTCTTTAACTAAATAAACTGTTCCTTGTAGAAGTTTCTAAGATCACAAGGTCATCTACAGGCAAATGTGGTTTGCAAGAAGGTGATGCAGAATCTTCGGTACTGCTTTTCTGTATAGTATCCAGAGCCGTCATGGAATTGGTTTTCCAGGTAAAGGAAATGGAAGAACTTCGTGAAGGTTACAGCATAATTGGCCTTTCTCAGGTGCGTTCATGCTGATGTGCTATAATTGGGTTCAGAGCAAGAATACAGTGTCATAATGTGCATATATTTTCTGTGCTATGCTTTTTTGTATTACTGTGCTCTTATGTCGTTTCTAATTTTTACAATCCAAATGCTTTTCTGAAGCTAAGTAATTCTGAAGTCTGATGATGTCCAAATTAGTGCCAATTGACTACCAGTAAATTTGGGATGTTCTGTGATAAATTCTTACTGGCTGTTGATTTAGGGAGATCTTACCGATAGTTGCCATGTACTTTCACAAAAATCAGTTACTCTGAGTTAAAGACTTCCCCTCCTGTGCTAAGCCATCTCTTACCTTTCAGGGGAACTTAATTGGGCGGGCAGTAATTGAGTACTGTGACGGTGGACCACCGGTGAGCGAATTTATTTGCTTGCCTTTATGCAATAGTAACAGTGTAAAACTTTCACCTAATTTGGTCCGCTAAATAAGAAAGTTAACATTTTGGCCAGCACCCACACATGTTATGATGGTGATAGAAGATCATGATGATAGGAATACTGAAGAACATTTGTAATTTTGTTAAGTATATCCATCTATTGTATAACAAATGATGATGCTTAATGTTTTGATTAGGTGCTTCACTTCATGAGTATGTGTATCAGTAGTGCTGCGAGACTTCTTTCAGAACATTATTTTTGTTACTCCGAGTGATGATTAGGGCTTTTCATGTACTGTATCCCTTGTAGTTTATATGATATTGTCTTCACTTCTTCTTGGGGAACTATATATCTTTATTTATTGTAACAGGTAAAGAATTTCATCTCAATTGGGGGTCCTCACGCTGGTACTGCTTCAGTGCCACTTTGTGGTGTAAGCTTACTCTGTCCTTTCCTAGTTATCTTTTATCAGTCTATTTAAAGAGTAAGCTTACTTTGTGGTGTAAGCTTACCGATGGATTAATACTAGTAATAAACAGGCACTTTTGACTTTCTAGATAACTACTGACTACTAGTAGACACCTCATACGTTAAGATGGATTATTCTCTTTCATCCAAGATATATGTTGATTTAGCTCCATGTAATAGAATACGCTAAAGTGCGATAAAAGCTAGTGCCAAGTTTTCCGCATAGTCCCCCCTCCCAGGGAAGAAATCCTCATTCAGTATACACATTCAATGGGAAAAGTTATTTGAAAAAAGAACATAATGAACAGTATTTGCAAACAAGAACCTATGTTACTTGAATGCCATGAAAACTTGACGGAAGAAAGTATGTCATACAATATGAAATTTTGTGGGGCTACCTCCGTCATCTAACATGAAGTTTTGTTGGTCTACCTCATTTTTTCTTCTTAATCATGTGCGTGCTCACTTTTTATGATTTAGTCTTCCTTCTCCATGACTATCAAGTCTTAACATTTCGCTACAGTTGTCTAATAATCTGTCAATTTGCTGGTATAGATCTCAATGGAGCTATTTGCATGTAGAGTACAAGCAAACACTTCCTCTTTCACTTAATGCATGTAACCATCTGCACTTGTATCTGAGTGCACTAGATGTTTAATGTCGTCTACCCTATTGGTTCATGTGAGTTACAAATTATGAAAAGATGAGGCAATGTTACCCCGCAACAAAATCATTTTCTCATGGTATCAAATTGGCCAAAATTTATATTTCAATGCTGTAGAAGCAACCAAACAATTCTAGGTTAAGCTAGTTTGGCGTGAGTCACTAGAGCAAACAGCACTGCATATCCTCAACAGGTTAGCAATGGAACGAACAGAAAATCTGTAGATTGAAACTTATGTTGCTTTCAGTCTCCCGCTGTTTTGTCTGTGTGTACGAACATACATACCTCCAATCATTTTTGCATGAAGTATGATCATGTAAATCTTTCATTAATGTTGCTGCTGCTAAACTCATGTTTTCTAGTATTATATTTAGCTGTACAAGGAGCTTGAATACTTTGGGTAATGATATTGATTTATACAGTTTCCACCTATTGTTACTGTCCTATTAAATATTTTCTCTTTGCAGTCTGGTTTTCTTTGCGTTCTTGTTGATGCGCTGATTCAACTGGAGATATATTCAAACTATGTGCAGGTTAGTATGTGGTGTCTGTTATTTGGTCACAGTTATCATTATTAGACATGACACGTAATGTTTCTCTGAATAACTTGAGGTTGGTGAAATTACAGGCACATCTTGCCCCTAGCGGTTACCTAAAGATTCCCACTGTGAGTTCTTTATGCTATATTCGCACTTGCATATCCTGGCCATCAGGATCACTGTTTGAATTCAACCTATTTACTTGTACAGCTGTGTTCTATGATCCTAAATGATACCTTCAATGAATACTTCTATCCTATGATCCGCTAAATGACAACCAATCTCCCTTTCTTTTTCAGGATATGACAGCTTATTTGCAGGGTTGCAAATTTCTTCCGAAGCTTAATAATGAGATACCAAGTGAAAGAAACATTACATATAAAGAAAGATTTAGCAGCTTGGAGAACTTGGTATTGATCATGGTATGTTGAGCAAACATATACTATTCTTGTTTTACCCACTTACACTCAAGGGTAGTCCCTACATTCCAAATTAATTGGAACTCTAGCTTTGTCCAAGTCAAACTTCTCTATATTGACCAAGTCTACAGAGAAATGTGCTAATATCTAGTCTAGGTCAAACACAACAGTTTGACTTAGGGCAGAGCTACAACTTGAATTTCGTTTGTAAGAGAGGGAGTATGTGGTAGGGATCAGAGCAGAACTAGGTTCTTAGTCAATTTCATTTGTTATTTGATATTGGGCACTAGTGTACCCCACTCGTTGTATTCTATAGGCAATAATCAGTAAATAGAACTTCTCTTGGTGATATTCAATATGCAAAGCAAGAGTTAAGAGTGAACATATAATCAGTACTCAACAATCATAGCACTTGAATTTCATTTGTAAGAGAGGGAGTATGCGGTAGGGATCAGAGCAGAACTAGGTTCTTAGTCAATTTCATTTGTTATTTGATATTGGGCACTAGTGTACCCCACTCGTTGTATTCTATAGGCAATAATCAGTAAATAAAACTTCTCTTGGTGATATTCGATATGCAAAGCAAGAGTTAAGAGTGAACATATAATCAGCACTCAACAATCATAGCACTTGAATTTCATTTGTAAGAGAGGGAGTATGTGGTAGGGATCAGAGCAGAACTAGGTTCTTAGTCAATTTCATTTGTTATCTGATATTGGGCACTAGTGTACCCCACTCGTTGTATTCTATAGGCAATAATCAGTAAATAAAACTGCTTTTGGTCATATTCAATATGCAAAGCAAGAGTTAAGAGTGAACATATAATCAGTACTCAACAATCATAGCACATGATATAACAAAATGGCAGCTCAAAAATCTACTGCCTCAGATTGCCCTCTTTGTCTTCTGCATTCCACATTGTGAGATACTTTGTCTGCTGAGGAGCTCACACTTTGCCTTTCCAAACTGCTAAACAGTTTGAGGACGACGCAGTCTTGATACCTCGGGAAACAGCATGGTTTGGTTATTATCCTGATGGTGCCTTTAATCCAGTGCTGTCTCCTCAAGAGGTACTGTGCTGCTTCCGAATTGCATCTTTCTTTCTACCAAAAAGTACTTCATCATTCCTCGCATCGCATCAACTCCTTGAAAAGCAACTTCAGATTTGTAGTGCATAAACTGGGGGCCATAAGAAATTTCTGGCGATTTCATATGGTTATCATCATTTTTGTCTGACTGTTAAGAAAATGCCTTGTGTGTAGACAAAGCTATATACTGAAGACTGGATCGGCTTGAGGACTTTGGATGAGGCTGGGCGTGTTAAGTTTGTGTCGGTGCCCGGAGGTCACCTCCGCATATCAAGGAGCGACATGAAGAAGTACATAGTGCCTTATTTGACACCGTCATGTGGATCATCCAAGCAGAGTATTCGTCGAATCTTGTCATACTGAGGATAGGTAAACCACGCTGGCGGCTGTAATCGCACTTGTTCTGGGTCTTTGTAAGCCCAACCCATGTCTCTATGCATTAGTACCTTATAAATACATTGGCGAAACAGACTGGAACCATAACGTTGTTGTGCTCGGGGTAAATAGACTGGCGAGTTTGCAGCAATGGTCTCATCTTCCGGTCACCATGGAATCAATTTGCGCAAATGTTGTGACTGCTAGTTTGATCCTAGCATGGGATCGAGCTACCGTGGAAACGGAATATCAACAGTTTAAGCCCAACCCATGTTTTCTGAACCTTTTCTATGCAAGTGTTGGTCCTACATCCCCGCCTATTTTCCAACCTCAAAGTAATCTGGGCAATTTGAGGAAATGCCACAGCTTTCCTCGCACTTTGCTCTTATACCACATCTTTCTTTTTATTGGAGTAAATAGCACATCTTTGATTGATAGTTGGACAAAATACCACAAATTGATTTTTCCCCTTCTTTTCCACGCCCAGACCCACACCAAATTTGTGCAGGACGGATTTACCCTCAGGCCGTTTCCACGATCAACAGATCAAAAAAAGGAGAAACGATGAACGCAGCTGACTAGAACGAAGCACCGCGCCGCCGCCTCGCGGTGCCTCCTCCCGGTGCCGCCCCCGCCGTGCCTCCTCCCCGGCGAGCCGCCGCCTCAACGTGCCTCCTATCCCAGAACACTACATCGCCATTCCTCCTTCCCGGTGCGCCGCCGCCTCGCTGTGATTCATACTGCTTCTTCTCCCATGCACGTACGTTCTGCCACCGCCCAACAGCTTGCCACTCCTCTCCCATATACTGCTTCTTCTTCTCCCATGCATCTGAAGTCTGATTACATCCATATGAAAAAGCTTCCATATCCTCTTGTAACAGTTCCTACATCTAAACTGTCAGCACGTACAAAGTTGTTAGTCTGTGCCACTAGTTTTTGAGTTGAGCCATATGCTAAAATGCTAATAATTTGAGCAACGAGCAGCTCCAACCAACATGCATGTACAACGACCAACAGACAGCCATTACAGCCATCAACAGTTAGCAGGCTTATACAGCTACACCTGGACGAGGGGCGCGCTGCAGGGGCACTTCAAGAGCCGGCGCCTCTCTTCTCTCACAAGACGGAGGGGCTGGAGCGCGGCGGACGGCGCTGCTTCCTGCATAGGAACGGGCGGCTCGCCGGGGAGGTGGCACGACGAGGCGGCGGCTCGCTAGGGAGGACGCATGGCGAGGCGGCAGCGTTCAGGAGGACCAGAGGAGGCATGCAAGGCGGCGGCGCACTGCTTTATCTATTTATCTCATGTGGATTCATCGTTTCATAAGACCAGGAAAGGTTCGGAACAGGAAACGATGGAAACGACTCGGAGGGCAAATCCGTCTTATAAAATATGAAGGGTGGGTCTGGACGTGGAAACGAAGGAAAAAATCCATTCTGTGGTGTTCTATCTAGCTATCAATGTAAAGTGTGGTATTTAATCTAATAAAATAAAAGGTGTGCTATAGGAGTGAAGTACCAGGAAAAGTGTGGCATTTCCTCAAATTGCTCAAGTAATCTTACTCATTTTTGAAGTACTCCCTCCATTCATTTTTTTAAGACGTTTCTAGACATTTAAGACAGCACCTAAAACTGTTCAATTTTAGCCGTCTTAAACGACTTACAAAAGTGAACAGAGGAGTGGGGATAGAGGTAGACGTTGGTAGTACATTAATTAACACGTGGTGATTCAGGTAATGTCAGTTTGCTAATGACGGTTGGTTGTGAGATACTACGTCGGCTGATTCCTAACAGTACCGTCCGGAAGGCAGACGTGCTGGATCGAGAGACTTGTCGGGGACAGATAGGTCTTCGATTTCCGCCCGAACGATCGGGCAGAGTTATATCTGGTTTCCTTTTTTTCTTTTGATCGCCAGGTTTAGTATATATATACTCCAGTATACAGACGCTGGTATTATGTACCCCTGTAACCGATTGCAGATCAGGGAAGACCATGGCCAGCCGCTCGTCCCCGACGGAATCCATCACGGAGCTGTTCGCGATCCCCGGCTACTCGAAGCTGGCGCTGATGCCCCCCGGGACCCGGTCCACTCTGGTCCGGACCTTTCGCTTCCGCAGCCGCGTCTGGCACGTCACGGTTAGTCCGTCTGTTTTCAACAAGGGAGTGCCCATGTACATCGGTGTCATTGTTTTCGCGGTCACCGGAGACTCTCCCTCAGGCATCACCGTCTCCACAGAAATCCTAGACGACACCTGGGAGCGCACCGTGTTCCACGAGGAGGAGACACTTAGCGGTGGCAACTGGTTCAAGCACTTGGGGGTCAAGATGACTGCACTAGAGGAGGCGTCTTGCATCCACAATGACAACATCCCTGTGAGGTGCACCCTCACGTACGCGAAGACAGTGGCGGAGACAGGGGGGGCCAGCAGGGGCCCTGGCCCCCCCTAACAACCAGGATTTCAAGCTAATTTTCCTATAAACAGTACATAATTACTTGTTATTTTCTGCTAAAAACTCATTTTTCCAGGATTTGGCCCTCCCCGATCAGTTTTAGCATCACTCGCCCCCCCGATATTTTTTTCCTGACTACGCCACTGCGCGAAGAAGCAAAAGAGAGGGCAGCGGCAAACAACAACTAGTTTCAAATGGTGGCACCGGCTTAGAAACATCATCTTTTGCGGCAGCAAACAGCAAGTGGGTCCAAATGGTGGCACCAGCTTAGAAAAAGGTTTTCTATAAATTCAGTAGCGCAAAATGAGCAACTTCGACCTTAAAATGAGCTTCTCGTCTATTTACATGGGTGACTCAATGGCTTAAATCCGTAATCAAGGTTATGCAGGCGAATGAATGAAAATCTCGTTGCTATTATCCAATTATGACTTCTTTACTAAAATCTTAGAAGTATTCTTTTTTTGAAATGAAAGATAGATAGAGCTCTAGCTTATATATTTCAAATCAAACACAAGCCTGGGGACCGAAAAGGTCTATTACATAAAGCTCATATTTAGCACCATGGTGCCCTGGCTATAAGCTGCCAGACAAGGAAATGAGAGAAGACGGCGGGAAACAACAAAACAAAATAGAATAGAAGGGAGAGGGAGCAGGCTGGATTAACCAGGGGACATCCATTGCACCCAAGCCACGATAGCATCTCTATCGGCTGTTTTCCGTGCTTTGTTTTTCCACAAAGTTTAGTAATTGCACTGCATAAAGCTTGATGAAGGCATGAGACCATTGCTTGTTGTTGAACACACGATCGTTCCTTGCGTGCCAAAGCGTGACTGCCGCCGCAGCGAACATGAGATGAAATCTGCCGGAGGATGGCCAGGCATGCAGCGCCCCTGCGTGAAACTGATGAGGTCCGTGGAATTAGTGGCGAGGTCCGTCATGTGCAAGGAGTCCCAGAGTACCGAAGCTGGAGAACAGCGGAGCACAATATGATTAACAGATTCACAAGCAGGGCATATATCACAATCTTGGTGCGCGGTAATGGACGTCCGGTGTTTCTTCACCATGTTGTCACGTGAATTCAGTCGTCCCCGAAACGCCAGCCACAGGAAGATGTGGTGCTTCAAAGGAATGACAGGGTCCCAGGTCCAGGGACTAGACACACAAGAAATCCCTCTGAAGGTGAGAAGCTTGTAAATATATGATGTAGTAATCACCTTATTTTGGATAGCAGATGATCGCGTATCGGTACGGCTGGAAGATGGCATCACAGCAGTCAGAAGATCATAGAGGAAATGCAACTCCTGGTCGGCCGTAGCTGACAAGTTGGGGTGCAGCAGGATGTGCCAACTTCCCTGATAGATCTTAGAAGTATTTCATCTTACAAAGATTGATACCACGAAGAAGATATCTCTAAAGTATTTTATTGTAATTTTTAGTTACAAGAATTACTATGTAATTTCTTGGATCCTACTAATTCAAAGCGTTAAACTTTTTTCTTCTGAAAAAAGACATCAAGGAGCATCTCGTATCTGGTACTCCCTTTGTAACTAAATATAAGATATATTTTTACCTAAAAAAGATAAGATGATTTTGCAGTTTAATTTTCAATAGTACTCCCTACTTTTAGTGATCTAAACACTTTTATATTTCTTTATGGAGGGGGTATTTATTGAGAGAAATAGTAGACAACTCAAACGGAGGACAACAAAACATATAAGCGACCTATAAAAGTAAGAGTGAGGATCCCATAGCCGTCGTGCACGTTGCCCCATTATTTCCGACCGACTGGTGCACGTCCTACGATGGTGGGCTAAGCTCTTCTTCTGATGGAAGGATCTTTTTTTAGCTAAAACGCCCTTCGGCTTTTTATTCATTAGGCGCTAGAATGTCTGACTGTATAAGTTCAGCTAGCCATCCAGGGATTATATCGTACACAAGCATAGATACAGAAAGCTTTAAAGCATGCCTAGCTACACGATGGGCTGCCGAATTAGCCCGACGGCTAGCGAACCGTAGCTTGAATCCCTGAAAAACATTACTCATCTCCTGAATTTCTCTGATGAGATGGAAACAATTTGACTTCCGTGATGCTTCCCAGAGGCTCTGAATTTGCTGACAGTCTGTCTCCACCTCAGCATACTGAAGCCCCATATTCTGCGCTGTTGCTAGTGCATCTCTGCATGCGAGAAGCTCGGTCGTGAGGGGGTTTGTAACTCCCTCGTATCGTGAGCATCCCGCTCTCATGAAAGACCCATGGTGGTCACGGACGACAAAGCCCGCTCCTCCTTTGCCATGCTCCGAATCCGTAGCTCCATCTGTGTTGATTTTCACCCATCCTACATCAGGTGGCTGCCATCTTGGTTGGATGAGAGGTTGAGGTTTAACGTTTGCTAGAACTTCTAGAGCTCGGACAATCTCCTCAATGGTAACCATGGATTGCATTGGTTGACACTCCTGCTCTCCATGTGTATAGCTATTTCTTGAATGCCACACCGCCCACATCACTGTGATCATGATTGCCGCCACATCCTTCTTTATCATACTATGGTCATGAAGGAAATATGCCCTAGAGGCAATAATAAAGTTATTATTTATTTCCTTATTTCATGATAAATGTTTATTATTCATGCTAGAATTGTATTAACCGGAAACATAATACATGTGTGAATACATAGACAAACATAGTGTCACTAGTATGCCTCTACTTGACTAGCTCGTTTATCAAAGATGGTTATGTTTCCTAGCCATGGACAAAAGAGTTGTCATTTGATTAATGGGATCACATCATTAGGAGAATGATGTGATTGACATGACCCATTTCGTTAGCCTAGCACTTGATCGTTTAGTATGTTGCTATTGCTTTCTTCATGACTTATACATGTTCCTGTAACTATGAGAATTATGCAATTCCCGTTTATCGGAGGAACACTTTGGGTACTACCAAACGTCACAACGTAACTGGGTGATTATAAAGGAGTACTACAGGTGTCTCCGAAGGTACATGTTGAGTTGGCGTATTTCGAGATTATGTTTTGTCACTCCGATTGTCGGAGAGGTATCTCTGGGCCCTCTCGGTAATGCACATCTTTATAAGCCTTACAAGCAATGTGACCAAATGAGTTGGTTACGGAATGATGCATTACGGAACGAGTAAAGAGACTTGCCGGTAACGAGATTGAACTAGGTATTGGATACCGACGATCAAATCTCGGGCAAGTAACATACCGATGACAAAGGGAACAACGTATGTTGTTATGCGGTTTGACCGATAAAGATCTTCGTAGAATATGTAGGAACCAATATGGGCATCCAGGTTCCACTATTGGTTATTGACCGAGAATAGTTCTAGGTCATGTCTACATAGTTCTCGAACCCGTAGGGTCCGCACGCTTAACGTTACGATGACAGTTATATTATGAGTTTATGAGTTTTGATGTACCGAAGGAGTTCGGAGTCCCAGATGAGATCGGGGATATGACGAGGAGTCTCGAAATGGTCGAGACGTAAAGATCGATATATTGTACGACTATATTCGGAGTTTGGAAAGGTTCCGAGTGATTCGGGTATTTTTTGGAGTACCGGAGAGTTACGAGAATTCGCTGGGAGAAGTATTGGGCCTTATTGGGCCATACGGGAAAGAGAGAGGGGCTGCCTAGGGTAGGCCGCGCGCCCCCCAAGGCCTAGTCCGAATTGGCCTAGGGGGAAGGGCCGCACCCCCTCCTTCCTTCCCTTCTCTCTTCCCTTTCCTTCTCTCCTACTTCTACTACATGGAAGGTCTCCTAGTTGGATTAGGAAAGGAGGGAGTCCTACTCCCGGTGGGAGTAGGACTCCTCCCTGGCGCGCCCTCCCTTGGCCGGCCGCCCCCTCCCCCTTGCTCCTTTATATACGGGGGCAGGGGGGCACCCCATAACACACAAGTTGATCTACGGATCGTTCCTTAGCCGTGTGCGGTGCCCTCCTCCACCATATTCCACCTCGGTCATATCGTCGCGGAGTTTAGGCGAAGCCCTGCGCCGGTAGAGCATCATCATCGTCACCACGCCATCGTGCTGACGGAACTCATCCCCGAAGCTTTGCTGGATCGGAGCCCGGGGATCGTCATCGAGCTGAACGTGTGCTGAACTCGGAGGTGCCGTACGTTCGGTGCTTGGATCGGTCGGATCGTGAAGACATACGACTACATCAACCGCGTTGTGCTAACGCTTCCGCTTACGGTTTACGAGGGTACGTGGACAACACTCTCCCCTCTCGTTGCTATGCCATCACCATGATCTTGCGTGTACGTAGGATTTTTTTTTGAAATTACTACGTTCCCCAACAGGTCAAGTATATCCCGGGTCCAAGTAAATGGATTGACTCTCGGCTTATCTATATCAAAAAAGCGCTCGGCCGCCTCCCAGAAGCGCCTAGCATGGTCACACTCCATCAGTGAATGAAACAAAGTTTCATTTTCATGGCCGAACATTGGGCAGTTTGGTAGCCGCTTGATGTGTCTACGCTGAAGTTCTCCGTAGCAGGGTATAGGAAACCCTTTAGCACCCGCCACTAGAATACCCGAATCTTGGGAAGGACATTAAGCTTCCAAAGAGCTCGCCATGTTCCTTCCTCGCCAGCAGATGTACCCTCCATCGCCGTCAACTGCAGTTTTGCTTCCATTGTACGCCAGTAGGCTGAACGTAGAGTAAACAGGCCGGACTTCTCCTAAGCCCATGCCCAAATGTCTGCCCCTCTGTCCGCCGTCTTGGCATGGACAAAATTGCATCTGCATCGGGGGAAGAAAATACAGAACTGATCAACTCTGTCTCCTGTTGATTTGACACAGGGTCAATTAAGTCTGAGACTAGCTGAATTGAGTTCGGCTTTAGAGCTCCCATTGGTTTCATGGAAGTGGTTCCATCTATCCAGTGATCATGCCAAACCTCAGTCATAGTCCCATCTCCCACTCGCCGAATGAGCCCCGTCTTGAGCATCTCCCTCCATTTTATAATAGTTTTCCAGGTTTTAGATGCAATTGCGGGACACCCGGCTGTAAGTAATTCCTCATTTGGGAAGTATCTGCCCTTTAACACACGAGCACACAAGCTGTTTAGATTCTCAAGTATTCTCCATGCTTGTTTAGCTAGCATCGCATCATTGAAGGTCTCAAAGTCATGAAATTCGTGTCCTCCTTTTGACTTTGCAATGCACATTTTCTCCCAAGATTGCCAATGCATTCCCTTTTTATCTAGTGATCTAGCCCACCAATATTTTGACATATTCATCGTCAGTTTCTTGCACAAGCCTTTTGTGAGTTTGAAGCAACTCATAGAGAAGGCCAGTAGAGCTTGGACCACTGATTTCAAGAGAACTTCTTTTGCAGCACTTGACATCTTCCTCTCACACCACCCTTGCACCTTCGCCCGCGACCGCTCATTGATATGTTCAAAATTTTGCTCCGTGATTCTGCCCGCTGCCGTGGGGAGGCCAAGGTACTTTTTCGACATAGCCTCACGATGTATCTGGAGAGCAGTTTTGACACCCCTCTTAACTGAAGCCCCACTATTAGGGCTAAAAAATACAAAACTCTTCATTTTATTGGCACTCTGTCCGGAGCCCACACTATATTGTTCAGGTATCTCAGTCAATCTAGTGACACTTCTAGAATCAGCCTTCATAAAGATCAAACAACCATCCGCGAATAAAAGATGCGAGATCCATGGGGCAGTACTACTGACTCTGATGCCCCTATATATCCACCCTCCATCATATTTTTGCAACATACAGGAGAGGCCTGTTGGGGAACGTAGTAATTCAAAAAAAAATCCTATGATCACGCAAGATCTATCTAGGAGAAGCATATCAATGAGTGGGGAGAGTGTGTCCACGTACCCTCGTAGACCGAAAGTGGAAGCGTTTAGTAACGCGGTTGATGTAGTCGAATGTCTTCACGATCCAACCAATCCAAGTACCGAACGTACGGCACCTCCGTGTTCAGCACACGTTCAGCACGATGACATCCCTCGAGCTCTTGATCTAGTAGAGGGTCGAGGGAGAGTTTCTTCAGCACGATGGCGTGGCGACAATGATGATGAAGTTAAGGCGCAGGGCTTCGCCTAAGCACTACGACGATATGACCGAGGTGTTAAATTGTGGAGGGGGGCACCGCACACGGCTAAGAGATTGTCTGTTGTTCCTTTGGGGTGCCCCCTGCCCACGTATATAAAGGAGGGAGGGAGAGAGGCCGGCGGCCAGGAGGGGCGCACCAAGGGGGAGTCCTACTTGGACTCCTTGTCCAAGTAGGATTCAGCCCCCCCCCCCTTTTCCTTTCTTCCAACAGAGGGAAAGGAAGGAGGGGAGAAAGAGAAGGAAGAAGGGGGCCGCGCCTCGACCCCTTGTCCAATTTGGTTTGGGCAGGGGGGAGGCGCACGCCACCTCGTGTCCCTTCTTCCCTCTCTCCACTAAAGCCCACTAAGTCCCATTAACTTCTCGGCGACACTCCGAAAAAATACCCGAACCACTCGGAACCATTCCGATGTCCGAATATAACCTTCAATTATATGAATCTTTACCTCTCGACCATTTTGATACCCCTTGTCATGTCCGTGATCTCATCTGGGACTCCGAACAAACTTCGGTCATCAAATCACATAACCCATAATACAAATTGTCATCGAACGTTAAGCGTACGGACCCTACGGGTTCGAGAACTATGTAGACATGACTGAGACACATCTCCGATCAATAACCATTAGCGGAACCTGGATGCCCATATTGGCTCCTACATATTCTACGAAGATCTTTATCGGTCAAACCGCATAACAACATACGTTGTTCCCTTTGTCATCGGTATGTTACTTGCCCAAGATTCGATCGTCCGTATCATCATACCTAGTTCAATCTCGTTACCGACAAGTCTCTTTACTCGTTCCGTAATGCATTATCCCATAACTAACTCATTAGTCACATTGCTTGCAAGGTTTATAGTGATGTGCATTACCGAGAGGGCCTAGAGATACCTCTCCGATACACGGAGTGATAAATCCTAATCTTGATCTATGCCAACTCAACAAACACCTTCGGAGACACCTGTAGAGCATCTTTATAATCACCCAATTATGTTGTGATGTTTGATAGCACACAACATGTTCCTCCGGTATTCGGGAGTTGCATAATCTCATAGTCAGAGGAACATTTATAAGTCATGAAGAAAGCAATGGCAATAAAACTAAATGATCATTATGCTAAGCTAATGGATGGGTCTTGTCCATCAGATCATTCTCCTAATGATGTGATCATGTTCATCAAATGACAACACATGTCTGTGGTCAGGAAACATAACCATCTTTGGCAAACAAGCTGGTCAAGTAGAGGCATACTAGGGACACTCTGTTTTTGTCTATGTATTCACACATGTACTAAGTTTTCAGTTAATACAATTCTAGCATGAATAATAAACATTTATCATGATATAAGGAAATAAATAATAACTTTATTATTGCCTCTAGGGCATATTTCCTTCAGTCTCCCACTTGCACTAGAGTCAATAATTTAGTTCACATCGCCATGTGATTTAACACCAATAGTTCACATCATCATGTGATTTAACACTCTATAGTTCTCATCGCCATGTGACCAATACCCAAAGGTTTTACTAGAGTCAATAATCTAGTTCACATTGCATGTGATTAACACCCAAAGAGTACTAGGTGTGATCATGTTTTGCTTGTGAGAGAAGTATAGTCAACGGGTCTGCCACATTTAGATCTGTATGTATTTTGCAAATTTCTATGTCTACAATGCTCTACACGGAGCTACTCTAGCTAATTGCTCCCCGAGGGAGTCCTGGATTAAGGGGTCCTCGGGCGTCTGGCCTATGTGACATGGACCGGACTAATGGGCCATGAAGGTACAAGACAGAAGACTTCCTCCCGTGTCCGGATGGGACTCTTCTTTGCGTAGAAGGCAAGCTTGGCGTTCGGATATGAAGATTCCTTCCTCTGTAAACTGACTCTGTACAACCCTACGCCCCTTCGGTGTCTATATAAACCGGAGGGTTTAGTCCGTAGGACAAAATCATAATCATACATGCTAGATATCTAGGGTTTAGCCATTACGATCTCGTGGTAGATCAACTCTTGTAATCCTCATATTCATCAACATCAATCAAGCAGGAAGTAGGGTATTACTTCCATCAAGAGGGCCCGAACCCGGGTAAACATCGTGTCCCCCGTCTCCTGTTACCATCGACCCTAGACACACAGTTCGGGACCCCCTACCTGAGATCCATCGGTTTTGACACCGACATTGGTGCTTTCATTGAGAGTTCCGCAGTGACGTCGAAGGCAGGATTGATGGCTCGCCTTGTTATCAAGGACAGTATCACCTCCGGAGGAGCCCTGGCCTCAGGCCAAACCCTCCGGCTGGCCGGCTTTTCCAGGACCGCCCGTTTGGCTGTCAAGCTGATGATGACCTCTCAGGTCATCGAAAATCGTCTCCGTGTTGACTCCGAATACTCCAAACGTATGGATCCGGCGGAGCTGTCGTCTTTAAACGAACTCCTGGATCGCATCGCCACCATGGGGGTCACTACAATCTACGATCAGATTGGGCTTAAACATCAGAGAGAAATCAAATCTCCGCCGATCACCCATCAGATAGCGGTCGTAGAGGAGCAAAACTACAACTCTTCCCCTATGTTGAAGACGAGCTATGTTCGGATTTCCAAGCTCGAGGAGCCGAATACCTTTCCAAGGAATGACACTCCCAGTCCTCCAAACCTAGAAACGGCATCGAGCCTAGTAAATCATTTAACATCCCGGATCCTGAACTAATAAGCTCGGAAGTTTTCCAAACTCCGGACTCGAAATTGGGTCAGGGATCTAAAGCCATCCACTCACCACAAGCAATATTCGCCAAGCAATTCCAGCCCCCCGGATATACGCGACCTTATGTACGTACGACAGCAGTCTCAGGAAACAGTCCATCACTTTTGGGCCAGATTCCTCCTTGTCAAAGACAAGATTAAAGATTGTCACGACGAGGATGCGATTTTAGTATTCTGCAACAATTGCACGGACGAAGGAATCCTCAACGCCATAAACCGCCGTCGCATATTACACTTTGCTGACTTGGCAACCATAGTACAGAAGTACTGCGCAATGGAAATCACCTGGAAAACTCAGACAACTCGCTGGGAATCCCCGCGGGGCACCTAACCCTATAGTGAAGAAAACTAAGCCCATTACGAGACGCGAAACCATTCTGGAGGGATGGCTTGATAGGCCATGCAAAATACACACGACACCGGACACCATACCAACCCATAGCCCTAGAGCATGTTGGATACTCCGGCAAGTGGCCAAGAGCGGCGAGGATATCCTCGCCAAGAACACGCCAGAGCAACGCCCCCCCAGAAGACGACAACCTCAGAGTATTGACGGTCTTCGAGACTTTTGCTTCAAACAATCGGCGCAAGAGGGCACTCCGCGACCTCGCCGAAGTCTGCCAAGTTGCGGCAATAAACCCCTTGAACGACATGGCCCTAACTTTCAATGCCAATGACGAACCAAAATTTTGGTCAGTCTGGGCACCAGCCGCCTTGGTCCTCAATCCAATTGTGGATGGCTTTCGGCTCACTAAAGTGCTCATGTACGGTGGCAGTGTACTAAACCTCATCTACGAGGACACACTCAATAAAATGGAAATAGACAAGAGCCGCATCAAGCAAAGTAATACGACCTTCCGAGGAATCATTCCCAGCCGGGAGGCGCGATGCGCGGGGAAAATTACACTCGACGTGGCATTCGGAACGCCGGGGAACTATCGGTCCGAAGAGATAACCTTCCAAGTGCCCCCCTTCAATAGTGGATATCATGCCCTATTGGGGCGAGATGCATTCACACGCTTCCAAGCTATACCTCATTATAGATACATGAAGCTCAAGATGCCCGAGCCCAACGGTATTATCACTCTTACCAGTGATCCGGACATAGCACTCTGTGCTGAAAACAAAACCGCATCCCTGGCCCTCGAGGCACTGTCCGAGGCCCTCGCGGCCGAAGAGTTAACCGCACTATGCTCCACGGTGGATAGGGATGACGCAATCCTTGATAAGCGACCCAAATCCATCTCCTTCAAACCAGCAGACGAAATAGTCAAATTTCAAGTCCACCCGATGGACCCCAAGAAGACAGCTTCCATTGGGGACAGCTGGACCCAATGGTTGACGCCACACTACGAGCGTTCCTGCGCGAGAACTGGGACATATTCGCCTGGCACCCTTGTGATATGCCAGGAATACCACGCAGGTTGGCCGAACACAGCCTCAATATATTGAAGGGATATAAGCTGGTCAAGCAAACACTGCGGTGTTTTTCTGAACCCAAACGACAAGCTATGGGGGAGGAGCTAGCCAAGTTAATCGAGGCGGGATTCATCAGAGAAATAGAACACCCAGACTAGCCAGCAAACCCGGTGATGGTGCCAAAGAAGGATAAATCCTGGCACTTGTGTGTCCATTTCAAAGACCTCAACAAGGCCTGCCCTAAGGATCCCTTCCCCCTCCCCCACATCGATCAGATTATTGATGCTACTGCAGGACACGACTCACTGTGTTTCCTCGACGTATACTCCGGATACCATCAAATCAAAATGAAGGAGTCCGATCAAGCCACAACGGCATTCATTACCCCATACAAGCCTTTCTGCTTCAACACTATGCCCTTTGGGCTTAAAAATGCCGGCGCCACCTACCAACGCATGATTCAAACATGCCTGGAGAAACAAATCGGCAAGACAGTTGAAACATATGTGGACGACATCGTCATCAAGACTAGGCACATCGAGTCATTAATAGACGACCTGCGTCTCACATTCGACAACCTCCGTACATATGACATCAAAATCAATTTGGAAAAGTGTGTTTTCGGCGTTCCCGCTGGAAAACTGCTGGGCTTCATCGTTTCCAGTAGAGGAATTGAGGCAAATCCAGCCAAAATCCGAGCTTTGTCACAACTCGCTACACCAACAGACCTCAAACAGGTCCGAAACTAGCCGGATACGTGGCAGCTTTAAGCCGCTTTATCTCCAGACTAGGAGAAAAAGCATTGCCACTTTATCACCTTCTCTTACACACCAACCACTTCGAGTGGATGGACGCGGCAACATCCGGATTGGAAGAAATAAATGCTCTTTTAGCAAGCAACCCAATCCTGGCCGCACCGAACATCGGCGAACCGATGTTATTATACATCTCTGCAACACACCAGGTGGTGAGCGCGGTGCTCGTCGTTGAGCGAGAGGAGGACTGACACAAATTCCCACTTCATAAACTGGTATACAACGTATCCACTGTCCTCACACCATGCAAATCCCGGTACCCTCATTACCAAAAGATAGCATATGCGGTCTTCATGGCATCCCGGAAGCTACGACACTACTTCCAAGAGTGCTTGATCACGGTGGCTTCTGAAGTCCCTCTCAATGACATAATCAGCAACCGCGACGCTACAGGCTGGATTGCCAAGTGGTCCATTGAGCTCCTGCCATTCGACATAACATACAAACCATGCCGAGCCATTTAAATACCAAGTATTGGCCGACTTCGTCGCCGAATGGACAGAGGCCAAACTCCCTAAAGAGTATGGTACATATTCCAACTGGGTCATGCGCTTCGATGGCTCTAAAATGCTAGCCGGCTTAGGAGCGGGCGTTGTCTTAACGTCCCCCACTAGAGACATAGTCCAGTACGTACTCCAGATATTATATGCAGACTCCAACAATGCAGCCGAATACGAGGCCTTATTGCACGGTCTTCGGATGGATGCCTCCATGGGCATACAACGCCTGGAGGTGCGTGGGGATTCAAATCTCGCAATATCCCAAATAAATGGAGACTTCGACGCCAAAGATCCAAATATGGCGGCCTATCATAGCGCCATACTCAAAATATATGCTCGGTTCGAGGGACTCGAGTTTCATCATATGGCTCAAGGAAGTAATCAAGCGTCGGGTGTCCTTGCTCGCATGGGCGCCAAGCATGACCCCGTCTTGCCTAACATATTTTTGGAACGGCTCTTCAAGCCATCCGTGGTGTGGCAGGATGAGAGCAGCAACACCAGTCTGGATCCGATTATACCCTCAGATTCCGAACACAATACCGATATCATCGGGGGCTCAACCACCAAAATAACACCATTGGCCCATATAATAATGGCAGTAATTGCCCCATGGACCGAACCCTCCTTGGCCTACCTTAATAGGCGAGAGCTCCCCGAGGATCAGAATGAGGCTCGCCGCATTGTTCGGCACTCGAAAGCCTACATGGTCCATGACGGAGAGCTCTACAAGAAAAGCACTACCGGAGTCCTTCAAAGATGTATCTTCGAAGAAGAGGGACGACAACTTCTGGCCGAAATCCATGTTGGTCTCGGTGGTCACCGCGCTGCTGCTCGGGCCCTTGAAAGTAAAACCTTCCGTACAGGTTTCTTTTGGCCGACGGTCCGAGCAGATGCACAGGACCTTGTCCAACGTTGTGTCGGATGCCAGCTTTTCGCCAATCAAAGCCATATGCCGCCTACTGCTCTATAAACAATCCCCATTACCTGGCCTTTCGCGGTCTGGGGGCTTGATATGGTCGGTCCCCTTAAAGGAGGAAGCCATAAGAAAAAATATCTACTAGTCATGGTGGATAAGTTCACCAAGTGGATAGAGGCCAAACCAGTTAAAACGGCCGAAGTCGGACCAGTGATAGACTTTATATCCGGTGTCGTGCACCGTTATGGTGTCCCACACAGCATCATCATCGATAATGGCTCCAACTTTACAGCCGATGAAGTGAAAACTCGGTCTGCTAACCTGGGCATTAAGCTCGATTACGCCTCCATCTATCACCCACAAACAAACGGTCAAGTCGAACGAGCTAATGGTCTTATCATGAGCGGCATTAAGCCTAGACTAGTGCAGTCTTTGAGAGAATCAGACAAGCACTGGGTTGAGGAGCTCGACTCCATACTCTGGGGGCTGCGGACCACACCCAATCGCACTACCGGATACACGCCATTCATGGTGTATGTGATGTCTACTACACAACCTTCTTCTTGTACACGTTGTTGGGCCTGCAAGTGCACAGGTTTGTAGGACAGTAGCAAATTTCCCTCAAGTGGATGACCTAAGGTTTATCAATCCGTAGGAGGCGTAGGATGAAGATGGTCTCTCTCAAACAACCCTGCAACCAAATAACAAAGAGTCTCTTGTGTCCCCAACACACCCAATACAATGGTAAATTGTATAGGTGCACTAGTTCGGCGAAGAGATGAAGATACAAGTGCAAAATAGATAGTAGATATAGGTTTTTGTAATCTGAAATAATAAAAAACAGCAAGGTAACAAGCGATAAAAGTGAGCGTAAACGGTATTGCAATGATAGGAAACAAGGCCTAGGGTTCATACTTTCACTAGTGCAAGTTCTCTCAACAATAATAACATAGATAGATCATATAACAAGCCCTCAACATGCAACAAAGAGACACTCCAAAGCCACTAATAGCGGAGAACAAACGTAGAGATTATGGTAGGGTACGAAACCACCTCAAAGTTATTCTTTCGGATCAATCTATAAAAGAGTTCGTACTAGAATAACACCTTAAGACACGAATCAACCAAAACCCTCATGTCACCTAGATACTCCATTGTCACCTCAAGTATCCGTGGGCATGATTATACGATATGCATCACACAATCTCAGATTCATCCAACCAACATAAATGTACTTCAAAGAGTGCCCCAAAGCTACTACCGGAGAGTCAAGAACGTGTGCCAACCTCTATGCATAGGTTCCCAATGTCACGAAACCCACAAGTTGATCACCAAGACATACATCAAGTGTTCTCATAAAAGACTCAATCCGATAAGATAACTTCAAAGGGGAAACTCAATTCATCACAAGAGAGTAGAGGGGGAGAAACATCATAAGATCCAACTACAATAGCAAAGCTCGGGATACATCAAGATCGTGCCATAGAGGGAACACGAGAGAGAACACAAGAGAGGAAGATCAAACACATAGCTACTGGTACATACCCTCAGCCTCGAGGGTGAACTACTCCCTCCTTGTCATGGATAGCGCCGGGATGATGAAGATGGCCATCGGTGAAGGATCCCCCCTCCGGCTTGGTGCCGGGAAGGGCTCCCGAGAGATTTTTGGTGGCTACAGAGGCCTGCGGAGGCGGAACTCCCAATCTATCTTATGTTCTGGAAGTTTTAGGGTACGTGAGTATATATGGGTGCAAGGGGTACGTCGGTGGACCTCCGGGGTGCTCACGAGGCAGGGGGCGCGCCCTAGGGGGTTGGGCACTCCCCCCACTCTTGTGGGCAGCCCGAGACTCCCCTGACGTGCACTCCAAGTCTATCAGGTGGGTTTCCTTCCAAAATTAACTTCTCCAGTTGATTTCGTTCCATTTTGACTCCGTCTGATATTCCTTTTCCTCGAAACACTGAAATAGGCATAGACCATCAAATCTGGGTTGGGCCTCCGGTTAATAGGTTAGTCCCAAAAATAATATAAAAGTGGATAATAAAGCCCAATATTGCCTAAAACAGTAGATAAAGTAGCATGGAGCAATCAAAAATTATAGATACGTTGGAGACGTATCTAGCATCCCCAAGCTTAATTCCTGCTCGTCCTCGAGTAGGTAAATGATAAAAAGAATTTTTGATGTGGAGTGATACTTTGGCATAATTTCAATGTAAATCTTCTTAATTGTAGTATGAATATTCAGATCTGGAAGATTCAAGACAAAAGTTCATATTGACATAAAAGTAATAATACTTCAAGCATACTAATCAAAGCAATCATGTCTTCTCAAAATAGCATGGTTAAAGAAAGTTATCCCTACAAAATCATATAGTCTGGCTGTTGCTCCATCTTCATCACACAAAGTATTTAATCATGCACAACCCTGATGACAAGCCAAGCAATTGTTTCATACTTTAGTAATCTCAAACTCTTTCAACTTTCACGCAATACATGAGCGTAAGCCATGTACATAGCACTATATGTGGAATAGAATGGTGGTTGTGGAGAAGACAAAAAGGAGAAGATAGTCTCACATCAATTAGGTGTATCAACGGGCTATGGAGATTCCCATTATTAGATATCAATGTGAGTGAGTAGGGATTGCCATGCAATGGATGCACTAGAGTATAAATATATGAAAGCTCAACAAAAGAAACTAAGTGGGTGTGCATCCAACTTGCTTGCTCACGAAGACCTAGGGCACTTTTGAGGAAGCCCATCATTGGAATATACAAGCCAAGTTCTATAATGAAAAATTCCCACTAGTATATGAAAGTGACAACATATGAGACTCTCTATCATGAAGATCATGGTGCTACTTTGAAGCACAAGTGTGGTAAAAGGATAGTAGCATTGTCCCTTCTCTCTTTTTCTCTCATATTTTTTTATTTTTTTATTTGGGCCTTTTTCTCTTTTTTTTGGCCTCCCTTTTTTTATATTTCGTCCGGAATATCATCCCGACTTATGGGGGAATCATAGTCTCCATCATCCTTTCCTCACTGGGACAATGCTCTAATAATGATGATCATCACACTTTTATTTTTCTTACAACTCAACAATTACAACTCGATACTTAGAACAAAATATGACTCTATATGAATGCCTCCGGCGGTGTACCGGGATATGCAATGAATCAAGAGCAACATGTATGAAAATTATGAAGGTGGCCTTGCCACAAATACAATGTCAACTACATGTTCATGCAAAAAGCAATATGACAAAAGTAATGTGTGTCATATGAACAGAACGGTGGAAAGTTGCATGGCAATATATCTCGGAATGGGTATGGAAATGCCATGATAGGTAGGTATGGTGGCTGTTTTGAGGAAGGTATATGATGGGTGTATGATACCGGCGAAAAGTGTGCGGTTCTAGAGAGGCTAGCAATAATGAAAGGGTGAAAGGGTGCGTATAATCCATGGACTCAACATTAATCAAATGAACTCATGCACTTGTTGCAAAAATTTAGAAGTCATCAAAAACCAAAGCACTACGCGCATTCTCCTAGGGGGATAGATTGGTAGGAAAAGACCATCGCTCGTCCCCGACCGCCACTCATAAGGAAGACAATCAATAAAAAAATTGTGCTCCGACTTCATCACAAAGCGGTTCACCATACGTGCATGCTACGGGAATCACAAACTTCAACACAAGCATTCTTTAAATTCATAATCACCCAACTAGCATCACTTTGATATTATCACCTCCATATCTCAAAACAATTATCAAGCATCAAACTTATCTTAGTATTCAATGCACTCAAAAGAAAGTTTCACATATCTTGAATACCAAGTATATTAATGTTAAGTAAATTACCATGCTATTAATGACTCTCAAAATAATCTAAGTGAAGCATGAGAGATCAATAGTTTCTTTAAAACAAATCCACCACCGTGCTCTAAAAGATATAAGTGAAGTACTAGAGCAAACGACAAACTACTCAAAAGATATAAGTGAAGCACATAGAGTATTCTAGCAAATTCCAATTGGTGTATGGCTCTCTCTCATTTAATAATTTCAGATCTTGGTATTGTATTCAAGCAGAAATCAAAACAAAATAAAATTACATTGCAAGGATAGCACAACTCATGTGAAGAAGCAAAAACTTAGGCTCAACCGATACTAACCGATAGTTGTCGAAGAAGAAAGGTGGGATGCCTACCGGGGCATCCCCAAGCTTAGATGCTTGAGCCTTCTTGAAATAATATCTTGGGGTGCCTTGGGCATCCCCAAGATTGAGCTTTTGTGTCTCCTTAATTCCTCTCATATCATGGTTTCTCTATTTCTCAAAAGCTTCATTCACAACAAACTCAACAAGAACTCGTGAGATAGGTTAGTATAAACCAATGCAAAACCTTATCACCTTCTACTGTAACAAATCACTAACATTATTATTCAACATTTAATACTAAATGTCTCTGTATATTTAATATTCCTAGCCTCAAATATAATCATTAAACAAGCAAACATATGCAAACAATGCAACCATAACAGCAATCTGCCAAAACAGTACAGTCTGTAAAGAATGCAAGAGTAACAATACTTACCTGACTCCAAAAATTATGAACTAAAATTCCCACTGTAATAAATTTATCAGAGCTTAATATGCAAAAAGATTCAACGTTATACCATTCTCTGACTTTTCTTAGGAATTTTTGCAACAGCGGTAAACTTTCTGTTTTCAAACAGCAACATGTATACTAGCAAAATAAGCATGGCAAAGGCTATCCTTGACTTTTTTTATTGAAACTAAAGATGCAAAACATTGTTCTAACTAACATCAAGCAAAAACTAGCAAAATAAAATGATGCTCCAAGCAAAACACATATCATGTGGTGAATAAAAATATAGCTTCATGTAAAGTTACCGATGAACGCGGACGAAAGAGGGGATGCCTTCCGGGGCATCCCCAAGCTTAGGCTCTTGGTTGTCCTTAAATATTACCTTGGGGTGCCTTGGGAATCCCCAATCTTAGGCTCTTTCCAATCCTTATTCCATAGTCCATCAAATCTTTACCCAAAACTTGAAAACTTCAACCACACAAAACTCAACACAAAACTCGTAAGCTCCGTTAGTATAAGAAAATAAAACCACCACTTAGGTACTGTAATGAACTCATTATAAATTCATATTGGTGTAATATCTACTGTATTCTAACTTCTCTATGGTTCATACCACTTAATACTAGCCATAGATGCTCAAAATAAGCAAACAACACATAGAAAACAGAATCTGTCAAAAACATAACAGTCTGTAGTAATCTGTATAAAACGTATACTTCTGGAACCCCAAAAATTATGAAATAAATTTCTGGACCTGATAAATTTGTCTATTAATAATCTGCAAAAAGAATCAGCCTAGAAGCACTCTCCAGCAAAACTGGCAGCTAATCTCGTGAGCGCTAATTTTTTTTATAGCAAGATCACATAAACTTCACCCAAGTCTTCCCAAAGGTTCTACTTGGCACTTTATTGAAACAAAAGCTATAGAACATGATTACTACAGTATCATAATCATGTGGACACACAAAAACAGTAAGGATAAATATTGGGTTGTCTCCCAACAAGCGCTTTTCTTTAATGCCTTTCTAGCTAGGCATGATGATGACAATGATGTGCTCACATAAAAGATAAGAATTGAAACATAACGGGAGCATCATGAAGAATATGACTAGCACATTTGAGTCTAACCCACTTCCTATGCATAGAGATTTTGTGAGCAAACAACTTATGGGAACAATAATCAACTAGCATAGGATGGCACAACAAGCATAGCTTCAAGAATTTAAGCACATAGAGAGGAAACTTGGCATTATTGAAAAACCTACAAGCATATGTTCCTCCCTCATAATAATTTTCAGTAGCATCATGAATGAATTCAAAAATATAACCAGCAACTAAAGCATTCTTTTCATGATATACAAGCATAGAGAATTTACTACTCTCCACATAAGCAAAATTTTTCTCATTCGGAATAGTAGGAGTATCATAAGAGACTTGAACACTAAAAATTGTTTCCACATTAAAAGAGTAATGTTCAGAAAAAGGGTAATCATAATCATGACAAGATTTGTAAATATAATCATCACTACTTTTTATAGCATAAGTTTCATCACAATAATCATCATAAGTAGCAACTTTGTTCTCATCATAATCGATTGAAACCTCTCCCAAGATAGTGGAATCACTCAATAAAGTTGACACTCTTCCAAATCCACTTTCATATTCATCACAATAAAATTCAACATACTCCAAAATAGTGGGATCACTACTTCCTAAAGTTGACACTTTCATCAATATAATCGTCATAGGTAGGAGGCATGCTATCATCATAACAACTTTGCATATCAAAACTTGGGGTGCTAAAAATATCATCTTCATTAAACATAGCATCCCCAAGCTTGGTACAAACATTAATTCTAGCAAATATATTCTCAAATATTTCATCCTCATCAAACATAGCTTCCCCAAGCTTGGGCCCTTTCATATCATAAGCATAATCACTCTCATCATTAAAAATATGGATAGCACCAATAGTATAGCAATTATCATCATCACAAGTAGTAGTAGGAGCAACATCATTTGGGAGGGATACCTTTTTACCTTTGTTGCTCCTTATTTCCTTTTTCTTCTTCACATTATGTGTAGGTTCAACCTTCCTCTTTGAGCTCCTTATTGATGAGATTGGCTGAATAGAAAGCTCCTCCTTTTTACCTGATTCATCATAAGAAATAATAGGAGGGGATTGGGAAGCCTCTTCCCTTTCATTAGTATTCTCATAATCTTCCATTTGCTTTATTTTCTTTAGGTAATTGGAAATATAAGGATTTTCAATGCAATTCTCCGCACAATACATATAATTTTTCTCTAGATCAAAATCAAGAATTTTATCAAGATTAAATTTTGGAATACCCTCAGTTATACGTTTCATTTCTTCATAACCCAAAAGAAGGCTAAGCTCTTTATGATGCTCAAGGGTAATCAAATTATCACAATATTTGGACACGACTTGATCATGAAACAAATTGCATTGGAGCTTCAAATGACCATGTTCATTGCAAAGTTCACAAGGAGCGTGAAAAATATTGAATCTTTCAGCACATTCATCTAGCTCTTCTTGCAACAATTTGGTTTCTAAGTACTTATGCCTCTTGCAATAAATATCTTCTCTATTTGGTGTGTTCATGCAAACATGCACTCCACAAAAGTTGACATGCTCATAAGAGATATTTTCATCATAACTAGTGCAATCATCATTAGCATCATGGATATTCAAAGAATTCGTACTAACAACATTGCAATCATGCTCATCATTCAAAGATTTAGTGCCAAACAATTTAATGCATTCTTCTTCTAACACTTTGGCACAATTTTCTTTTCCATCATACTCACGAAAGGTATTAAAAAGATGAAGCGTATGAGACAAACTTAACTCCATTTTTTATAGTTTTCTTTTATAAACTAAACTAGTGATAAAACAAGAAACAAAAAGATTCGATTGCAAGATCTAAAGATATACCTTCAAGCGCTAACCTCCCCGGCAACGGCGCCAGAAAAGAGCTTGATGTCTACTACACAACCTTCTTCTTGTAGATGTTGTTGGGCCTGCAAGTGCACAGGTTTGTAGGACAGTAGCAAATTTCCCTCAAGTGGATGACCGAAGGTTTATCAATCCGTAGGAGGCATATGATGAAGATGGTCTCTCTCAAACAACCCTGCAACCAAATAACAAAGAGTCTCTTGTGTCCCCAACACACCCAATACAATGGTAAATTGTATAGGTGCACTAGTTCGGCGAAGAGATGAAGATACAAATGCAAAATAGATAGTAGATATAGGTTTTTTTAATCTGAAATAATAAAAACAGCAAGGTAACAAGCGATAAAAGTGAGCGAAAACGGTATTGCAATGATAGGAAACAAGGCCTATGGTTCATACTTTCACTAGTGCAAGTTCTCTCAACAATAATAACATAGATAGATCATATAACAAGCCCTCAAAATGCAACAAAGAGTCACTCCAAAGCCTCTAATAGCGGAGAACAAACATAGATATTATGGTAGGGTATGAAACCACCTCAAAGTTATTCTTTCGGATCAATCTATAAAAGAGTTCGTACTAGAATAACACCTTAAGACACAAATCAACCAAAACCCTAATGTCACCTAGATACTCCATTGTCACCTCAAGTATCCGTGGGCATGATTATACGATATGCATCACACAATCTCAGATTCATCCAACCAACATAAAAGTACTTCAAAGAGTGCCCCAAAGCTACTACCGGAGAGTCAAGAACGTGTGCCAACCCCTATGCATAGGTTCCCAATGTCATGAAACCCGCAAGTTGATCACCAAGACACACATCAAGTGTTCTCATAAAAGACTCAATCCGATAAGATAACTTCAAAGGGGAAACTCAATTCATCACAAGAGATTAGAGGGGGAGAAACATCATAAGATCCAACTACAATAGCAAAGCTTGGGATACATCAAGATCGTGCCATAGAGGGAACACGAGAGAGAACACGAGAGAGGGAGATCAAACACATAGCTTCTGGTATATAACCTCAGCCTCGAGGGTGAACTACTCCCTCCTTGTCATGGATAGCGCCGGGATGATGAAGATGGCCACAGGTGAAGGATCCCCCCTCCGGCAGGGTGCCGGGAAGGGCTCCCGAGAGGTTTTTGGTGGCTACAGAGGCTTGCAGCGGCGAACTCCCGATCTATGTTCTGTTCTGGAAGTTTTAGGGTACGTGAGTATATATGGGTGTAAGGGGTACATCGGTGGACTTCCGGGGTGGGCGCGCCCCCCTAGGGGGGTGGGCGCGCCCCCACCCTCGTGGGTAGCCCGGGACTCCCCTGACATGCACTCCAAGTCTATCAGGTGGGTTTCCTTCCAAAATTAACTTCTCTAGTTGATCTCATTCTGTTTTGATTCCGTCTGATATTCCTTTTCCTCGAAACACTGAAATAGGCATAAAACAACAAATCTGGGCTGGGCCTCCGGTTAATAGGTTAGTCCCAAAAATAATATAAAAGTGGATAATAAAGCCCAATATTGCCTAAAACAGTAGATAAAGTAGCATGGAGCAATCAAAAATTATAGATACGTTGGAGACGTATCAGTATGGCGCAGAGGCCATTTTGCCCTGCGACATCATTCATGACTCACCTCGAGTGTGCATGTATGAAGAGAGAGAGGCCGAGCTTGATCGACAGGATAGTCTAGATGCTCTGGAAGAGGAGCGCAACATTGCAAAGGCATGTTCTGCATTCTATCAACAAAAGGCTCGCAGATGCCAAAGTAGGGAAGTGCGGGTCAAGAATTATAATGTTGGTGAACTTTTTCTACGCTTGCCAGAAAAAAAAGGACAAACTCAAGCCCAAGTGGGAGGGTCCCTTCATTATAGATGAAGTTCTCACTGGAGGAGCGTACCACCTGCATGATGCATTGGACAATCGTTTAGAGCCGAACCCGTGGAATGCCGCCAGACTCCGAAGATTCTACGCCTAGAGGCGGACTCTTTGTTCGTCTTCCTCTCCCTTTGTTTCCATTTTTTCTCTCTTTAACTTTTTCTTAGCTCTATAGCTCTTGTGCGGCTAGACCGCACACCTATGACGTACACATCCTTAAATGTATACGCCCATAATACCTGGGGGCTTCTTTTATAGAAGCTTATTATTTTCCGAGCATCAAGCTCACCACATATGTTTCCTTAGCTCATATGTACCTTTTCTTCGCCATTATATGCACCGTTATGACTTAAGTTTTTGCCAAGCTGGGTTGCCAGGCTCCTATGCTTATGCCCTACGTTCCCGTTTGTTTGGCTAGGGCATAAAGGGAGCACCTCTATGATTGTGACAGCCGGGTCATCCGTACTTGTACCTCAGACTGGGTGAAGCCGAAAGCTAGTGTTCTTAAGGGAATATTCGGTCGGCAAACTAAAGAATTTTTACCCTCATTACACTATGAACCCCCAGACATTACGTATACCGCGATTTTTCAGTCACAGTTCGGCCATGCATACTAACGCATGTTCACCCAGGGAAAGGAACCTGTCGGTGTCAAAACCGGCGGATCTTGGGTAGGGGGTCCCGAACTGTGCGTCTAGGCGGATGGTAACAGGAGACAAGGGACACGATGTTTTTACCTAGGTTCGGGCCCTCTCGATGGAGGTAAAACCCTACTCCTGCTTGATTAATATTGATGATATGGGTAGTACAAGAGTAGATCTACCACGAGATCAAAGAGGCTAAACCCTAGAAGCTAGCCTATGGTATGATTGTTGTTCGTCCTATGGACTAAAACACTCCGGTTTATATAGACACCGGAGAGGGCTAGGGTTACACAGAGTCGGTTACAATGGGAGGAGATTTACATATCCGTATTGCCAAGCTTGCCTTCCACGCTAAGGAAAGTCCCATCCGGACACGGGACGAAGTCTTCAATCTTGTATCTTCATAGTCCAGGAGTCCGGCCAAAGGTCATAGTCCGGCCATCCGGACACGCCCTAATCCGGGACTCCCTCAGTAGCCCCTGAACCAGGCTTCAATGACAACGAGTCCGACGTGCAGATTGTCTTCGGCATTGCAAGGCGGGTTCCTCCTCCGAATACTCCATAAAAGATTTTGAACACAAGGATAGTGCCCGACTCTGAAAAATAAGTTCCACATACCCCCGTAGAGAGAATAATATTTGTACACATCTAATCTGCTGACGTATTCCGTAGCGTGACATCATGCCACGGCCAAGCCTTTATTTGAGTCGTTTTACTGTCCCACCTCAGTGCGTTTAGCGAGGTGGTTTCCTTGGCACGTCTTGTCAAAGCAGAGATCGTGTCCCCTTATTCCGGGGTTCTCACCAATACGGGTGTGGGTAACCCAATCGTGCCTGTTGGTATGTCTCCCCAATCGAAGGCGAGTCCCAAACGGTCACGGGGAGAGCTCTTGGTATTCAACCTCTTTATAAAGAGACCAAGGCTTGACTCCCTTCTTTTATTCTCAAGCAAATCCGCCTCTCACCTTGAGCTCCAACACCCAAGGCTCCAGATTCAGGCGCTTCGGACCTTCGATGATGTCCGGCTCCGACCTCCAAGGCCGATGGATGCCTTCCTCTGTTACGGAAGAAGACGTGCGAAAGCTGAGAGACGCCAGGTATCTAACCGGCGAAATCTCGCATAGGCTGCCTGCTCAAGGGCAGGTTACTCCCACTCACAAGCCTGGTGAGAGCGTGGTGTTCACGTCTCACTTCCTTCAGGGGCTAGGCTTCCCGATTGATCCCTTCGTGAGGGGGCTCATGTTTTATTACGGGCTGGAATTTCATGACTTAGCTCCGGAGTCCATCCTCCAAATCTCATTGTTCATTGTCGTGTGTGAGGCCTTCCTCCATATTACTCCTCACTTCGGATTGTGGCTTAATACCTTCAAGGTAGAGCCGAAGATGATCGAAGGGCAGCTCGCAGAGTGCGGAGGTGCTATTATAAGCAAGATCGCCGACGCTCCATGGCCCGAGGGCTCTTTTCAAGAGGAGTTCGGCTTATGGCAACGAGACTGGTTTTATATCACCGCTCCCAAGGGTACCACATGGGTGGCGCCACCTGCTTTTCGCTCGGGTCCCCCACCACAGCTAGCGTCGTGGGTCAATAAAGGGCTTAACTGGGGGCCGTCCAAGGACGTGCCCTTGTTGTAGGGCCGCGTCCAAAATCTCCTAGAAAGAGATATCCATCTGGCCGTAGTGACGCAGGTTATGTTGATTCGCCGCATCCTGCCCTGCAAACGTCACCCCCTCCGCCTGTGGGAGTTTAATCCGGAAGGACCGCGAGCCCTCCAGCACTTTGTGGGCACGACGCCCATGGAGATGTACAAATTGTTCTTCGGATCACAAGCAATGTGTCCGGACTCGTCCGAGGACGCAGGTCTGAGCTGCAATCGCCCGGATACTCAAGTAAGTAGTCCTGTACCCGGACATGCTATCCGTATATTTATTATAACATTTCCCTTAAAAGAGTTGTCCCTTAAACATGAGTGGATAGTGAAAGCAAAGCTAATCAGGTGTCCGGCCCCCTCCCTGAGACTACGCCGGATCCCGTGTTAACCAGGATGCTAGAGGCCGTGCCTTTGGAAGAAGGCGAAGAGGGGAACAAGGAAGCTACCGCCTCCCCGAAGGAGGCTGTCAGGAAAGGAGGAATCGAGAATTCCTGTAACCAGGGGAAGAAGAGGACCGCCTCTGAAGACCCGGAGACCATGGTCTCAAAACGGGGGAAGAAATCTTTGTCAGAGGGTCCGGCGCCGGGGGTGCCCCGGTCGCATTGCGCCCCCAAGGGGATCAGCTCTCCACCGAGCCGTAAGTAAAGAGAGGGGTTTTGAAATGAGAGACATCCCTGTTCTATTTCTGAGGAAGATAACCAAAATTTTACCTTGTAGTTCGGATCTCAGCCCTTCTAAGCAGAGCTCATCTTCGGGGGATCTTCGTCCGGAGATGATGGAGAGCGGAACACCTCCCCCAGCTGTACCGTCTTGCGAGGCGAGCGACCCCGAGGTGTCGTCACGGAGGGTTTCCCTGAATCCGGCCTTCGAAAAAGGCCATCGGACGAGTCCGGCACCATCCGGTGCACGGTCGGAGGAGTTGAAGGATCTGCTCGGGCGAGCGTCTGTCTCAGAGGAACACCGTGCATTGATGGATACGGTGATTGGAAGGATTTCATCCGCGGAGAGCGGGTTGTACGAGGCCGCCAAGAGTTTACTGACGGGTTTTGAGGTATGCAAAATGATATACCTTTTGACAGATCCGCATATATGAGATGCACCCTGTATAGATAGTAGCCCCTGAGACTTTGTGCGTTGTCAAAAATGACGGCGCGCAGAGGATCATAATCCCAGGTATAATATGTCGCCGTTTCTATGTAGGTGGCGAAGTGTTCGGTGGCTAGCCGGACTGGTGAATTTGCCGAGCTGAAGCGGCAACTTGATGTGGCAAATGCCGACATCGCGCTTGTCAACAAGCGACTGGACGAAGCACAAGGTATGTAATGTCTCCGAAGACATCTGGTAAGAGGAGCTTCATGCCCGTACCTTATAACATGTGTGCTTAATGCATATGGTCCTGCTGCCATGGAGAACCTTCGGGTAGAACTTGCTCGAGCCAAGGAGCAGGCCAGGAAAAGCGATGCGGCTGCCTTAAAGGCAGTTGAAGAGCTAAAAGCCGAACAGGCTGCTCACTGCCAGAGCAAGAAGGAAATGGCCTAGATGGCTGTAAAATTGAAGAATGCCGCCAACCGCTGCAAGCTTCTTGAAAAAGAAGATAGGATGGCACAGAAGGACCTAGAGAAGGTCACTGCCGAGGCCAAGGATACTCGCTCTGCGATGAGAGCTATGAAGGAGGAGCTACGTCAGGCCGGAGATATCACGGCTGGAAAGCCCTATATGCTGCGGATGAAGTTCGGGGATCCTAAATATGCTCCGTTGGACCGGAAGTGGAGTGCGGCGAATACTTACCTGGATTTGGCGGCGAGTGCCGCGGACGCGGCCGAACACTTCCGCGATCAAAATGACCACGAAGTGGAAAATATTTTTTGGTCGTAGTTCCACAATCCAGAGCGCCCACTTTTCGTATCCGATCATTTGGCCGCATGGACGGAGCTGAATAGGTTATCCGGACTCGCCATGAAGCATGTCGTGAGTCATTTGTGGCCGAAAAGGCCCAAGCCGAAGAGTTATTTTGACTTAGTGCAGCAGTTCCTTGGTGCGGTGCCGCATATTAATGCAATGAAGAGGTCAGCATGCATAGAGGGTGCGCAGATGGCTCTTGCCCGTGTCAAGACATACTGGGCGGAGATGAAGGCCACTGCTGTTGCATCCCAAGATTTGGATGAGAGCCGAGTACCTGCCGAGCACTATTTTCAGGAAGTTATGTAGGGCGCTCGTTTAATAGAGACACAGTGCTCGAAGGATGTTATGTTCGAATAACATGTATTATTGTAAAACAATGTTTCGATGGAATATAAAAGCTTTTTATACTTGTGCCTTCAAGAATTTTAAAATGCCTCATGTGCGGCCGTTAACGTATATGTGTATATAACCTGAAAGATGTCAGTCTTTGGCTTCAACCCCCACACATATAATGCGGGGGTGTTCGCAGAAGGCGCGTTTTCACACTTGATCCAACGTCTTGGTCCTATTAAGGAGGTGGTAGCGCAGCGAACGAGGCAACCGGACTATAATGCTTTATCACTTTCACTTAGCCATAGGAGTTTGATAGTGGGGCTATGATATAGCCCCTGGGGGCACCGCGCTCACCCGAATTCGGGGCGCATGTGTGCCTGGCCGGGAAACGGCCCTTTGTTAATGCGGAGGAATCCTAAAGATTCCGGCGGGTCATTGAGTGGTTGACCAGTCTCACGCTATATCATGACAGTCAGTTTTCGGCTTTCTCTACTGAGGTGCTCGCCTGGCCGAACCGGGGCACAATCGCAGTAGTTCCCCTGGTGCCGCCTTAGCCGATAGAGCGGAACGTAAGGTAGCAAAACACAGGAGCCGGGCAAACCCAACATTTGACCAAAGACATGATTCGGAGCTGATGCATATAAGGCCTAACTCGCGACACCGAACACTCCCTAAGGTATTCGGTCTTTATGAAAACGGGCTGAACAACGCCCTTGGTAAGAAGCCCCTGGTGTCCAGGTACGTGCAAATTTCTGACGTGGCCACATGCCAAGACGCCAGCCTCCTCCTCGGTTATAACAAGAAACAAGGGGATGTGTATCAACAAGAGACAGTAAAAAAGGTTTACGCAAGGTCTTAATCTGAAAAGAGTCCTTGGAACGGGTCCCTACTACACGTTTGCGCCTGTATCTCCGTTGTGCCGTATCCTGGACGGGTGTAGCACGATGTTCATCTGTAAAAGAGAGGAACTTAGTTGAAAAAGATCGTGCGAAAATCTATGTTATATTAAATAAACAAATTATAATTCAGAAAATGGGTAGAATTGAGCTTTATTGTCTCTTGGTGTAAACGCGCGGAGCCCCTTGTGCGGGGGTATGCGGCTAGTAAGCCCTTGTATGTTTACGCCGGACTCGTCGAGCCAAGTTCGGGGTCTGAACGACCTGTCTAGGTGCTTTGATTGATGAAACTGGTTTAGTGTGTGGCTGTCGAGGCAGCCGCACAGTCTTCCGCGCTCGAGGAACACTCGATATTTCCCTTTAATGAGATGATGCCTCGCGGACCGGGCGTTTTAAGCGTAAGTAATGCATAATGCTGTATTTGAGTTAAAGCGGGCGAAAGCTTCGCGTCCCAGTAGTGCTTGATAGCTACTTGCGAATGGGGCGATGTGCAAGGTTAGCTTTTCGCGACAGAAGTTGTCGGGGGAGCCGAACAAAACTTCCAGCCGAAGAGAACCCGTACAATGGGTGTCTAGGCCTGGCGTTACCCCTTGAAAGGAAGTGTTGTCATGGCGAATTTTTGTTGGGTTTATCCCCATTTTGCGGATGGTGTCCTGATATAGCAGGTTTAGATCACTACCGCCGTCCATTAGGACTTGTGTAAAGTGGAGTTCGTCAATTATCGGATCTAATATCAAGGCAGTCCAACCTGCGTTCCGGATACTTCTAGAGTAACCCTGATGGTCGCAGATAATTGGTTGTAACAACCAGTGGCGGGACTCCTCTGGGATAGGCCGTATGGCGCGTATCTCTATAGGCGCCACTCTATTTTTCCCTTTTGTCACGTGAAGTGAGTTTACTATTTTGACTTGTTGTGGGAACTTCTTTTGTTCTCCGGTGCTCTGCTTGTGGGGTTCGTCGTCGTCCTCGCTTGGTATGTCGAGACCCTTGTGTTCGGCGTTGAGTTTGCCGGATTGCTTGAAGACCCAACAATCTCTATGGGTATGGTTTGCAGGCTTCCCGGGAGTACTGTGGATTTCGCATATTTTGTCCAGGATTTTGTTAAGGTTAGATAGCTCGTCCCTGTTATCCTTGAGGGGCAGATTTTTCTGATTCCGCCGAGAGCTTTTGAATCCGGTGTTGACTGCCGTGCTCTTCAGGTTGTTTCCCTTGATCCGGCGCTGGTCTTTGCTACGGCGCGGTTTCCCGTTTCCATCCCTAACTTCGGATGTACTTGGGTCGCTGGTGCTGCTTCTTGCCAACCAACTATCCTCTCCTGCGCAAAAGCGGGTCATGAGGCTTGTCAATGCGGCCATTGTCCTTGGATTTTCTTGGCCGAGGTGTCTAGCGAGCCATTCGTCTCGAACATTGTGTTTGAAAGCTGCTAGGGCTTCGGCGTCCGGACAATCGACTATCTGATTCTTTTTAGTAAGAAATCTGTTCCAGAGTTTCGGGCTGACTCTCCGGGTTGTTGAGTTATATGACTTAGATCGTCTGCATCCGGAGGTCGGAGATAGGTCCCTTGAAAATTTGCCCGAAAAGCATCCTCGAGCTTGAGGGGTAAGTATTTTATGACGTGGAGGTCATCTCCTCTAGCCATGTGTATGTGGAGGATATAATCCTCAATCCAGACTCCAGGGTCTGTTGTTCCGTCGTATGCCTCTATGTTTACGGGCTTGAATCCTGCTGGAAATTCATGGTCCAGCACCTCATCGGTGAAACATAGGGGGTGTGCGGCGCCCCTGTATTTGGGTGTGCCGCGATGTTCGGATATTTGTTGCGTTGCATTGCTTACTAGAGCTTGCTTTCTTGGCCCATAGATAGATCTGGCTGGGCCGTCTCGTTGATGCGAATCCTTGTGCGAATCGTGTGCCGGATTGAGTGCGGCGCCATTTGCCGCTCTATGTTGGTCATGGGGTCGTTTATCCGACCTGGTGGCTTCCTTATTTTTTGACTGTGGAGGATCTAAGGCCTCCTCATCAAATTCCAGCAGTAATTTTCGCTTCGGATAGCTCTTTGTGTGGTGACTGTCGCCGTATTTGTGTGCGGTGTTGAGTACTTTGCCCCATCTGATTCTGAGTGCATCTTCCGCTGTTTTGAGCTTCTGCTTCTGTTTTTTCAGGCTATGCGCAGTGGCGACGAGCCTTTGGTGGAGGTTCTTCTGCTCCAGCAACTTGTCCGGCGTGAGGTCGTCCGAACTATTATCTTCGCCGGGGACGGGTTGTTCGGTTCGTTTATCCAAGTTGCCCTGTTCGGACGGTTGCTCGATGGCATGTTCGTCGTCCGCCGGTTCGCCCTGCTCTGTGGCGGGGTCTCTGTCGAGGTGGGGTTTGGCGCGGCGCTTACGCCGCCGCTTCTTTTGCTTTTCGAGGGAACGATCCCTCATTGCGCCCTTTTGATCCTCGTCGTCATTTCTTTTAGGTGTGTCCACCATGCATACATCATGGGATGAGGTGGTTGTCCAGTGCCCTTTAGGCGCTGGTTCCTATTCGTCTCCTGCATCGTCGTCCATACCGTCGATGTCTTCGGAGTCGAAGTCGAGCATGTCGGTTAAATCATCGACAGTGGCTACAAAGTGGGTGGTGGGTGGGCTTCGGATTTCTTCGTCGTCCGCATCCCAACCTTGCTGACCGTAGTCCGGCCAGGGCTCTCCTGATAAAGAGAGAGACTTTAGTGAATTTAGGATGTCGCCGAAGGGCAAGTGCTGAAAGATGTCCGCGGCAGTAAACTCCATGATCGGCACCCAAGTGGGTTCGATCGGAAGGGGTGCGGAAGGTTCGGAGTCCGAAAAGGAGTCCGGCACCTTGTAGTCACGATCTTCGCAAAGGACAGGGCTGGTATTCGGCTCGATCGCTGTAGAAATTGCAGCCCCCGAGGCGGTGTCCAACCATCCATCCTCGATTGGCGCAGTCGGCTCCGAACTAAAGGTCGGAGCGGACACTGGGGCGGCCTCCGGGGCACTGTTCGGCGGCAGAGCTAGATCATGCCCGTCGTGACAGTGCGGCGCGCTCGGTTGTGGCTCGAATCCGTCAAAGATCAAGTCCCCGCGGATGTCGGCCGTGTAGTTCAAACTCCCAAATCTGACCTGATGGCCAGGGGCGTAGCTTTTTATCTTCTCCAGATGGCCAAGCAAATTGGCCCGCAGTGCAAAGCCGCCGAATACGAAGATCTGTCTGGGGAGAAAAATCTCACCCTGGACCGCATCTTTGTAGATGATCGGAGGAGCCATCGGGCCTAAAGATGACGACACAGAGGAACTCTCAATGAAAGCACCAATGTCAGTGTCAAAACCGGCGGATCTCGGGTAGGGGGTCCTGAACTGTGCGTCTAGGCGGATGGTAACAGGAGACAAGGGACACGATGTTTTTACCCAGGTTCAGGCCCTCTCGATGGAGGTAAAACCCTACTCCTGCTTGATTAATATTGATGATATGGGTAGTACAAGAGTAGATCTACCACGAGATCAGAGAGGCTAAACCCTAGAAGCTAGCCTATGGTATGATTGTTGTTCGTCCTATGGACTAAAACCCTCCGGTTTATATAGACACCGGAGAGGGCTAGGGTTACACAGAGTTGGTTACAATGGGAGGAGATTTACATATCCGTATTGCCAAGCTTGCCTTCCACGCCAAGGAAACTCCCATCCGGACACGGGACGAAGTCTTCAATCTTGTATCTTCATAGTCCAGGAGTCCGGCCAAAGGTCATAGTCTGGCCATCCGGACACCCCCTAATCCGGGACTCCCTCAGAACCCTTAACGGAACTATTCTCCCTGGAAGATGTTTCTTACAATGAACAAGTAATATAACATAGCTAGCCGGATACAACTTGTATGTTCAAGCAACTATGACCCCTACGCCTAGGCTCCACGCATACCCCGGTCTATGTTGCCGCTCCGGTATTCGGAAACACTCCACACCTTCGGGTCCATAGGTCGAAGCGAAAAGATCTACCATGACAATCGTTTTACAATCCAGCTAGGGACAAATTTTTCAATTGAAGTACATAGTCACTTGGACTCAAAAAGTTCTTCCTCTATGCCGTCTAACAGGCTGTCTAGCTTACAATCTTGTTGGGAAAACTTGGCAGCTATCTTTACTTGGTCATATACCAAACTCACTAGAATTTCTTGTCCATCTGACCCCCGAGGTACGACCCGGGCCATATTATTTGGATCAAGCTTGGTGTACCGCATTTTCACCATGGCCTAGGCCTCTCGCGCACCTTCTCGGCATGCCAATATCTTCCATAATTTAAAACGGCGCCGAGCTTCTTAGAATAGCTTCACAAGCTCCTCCATGCTTCCTGGAGGGGAGGCGGATGGCCACAAAGCCTTGGCAACACTCCGCATTGCTTGCCGAGCTCGCTCGTGCACTTGGGACAGCTCTTGCAGCATATCACCTTGAGATCCGGACACTTCATCTTCGGGACGGCTAGTCAGTATACCTGCAGACATAAATCTGTCAGCCCATTTCTTTGCTGAATTACACGGAGGTAAGTTCAAAAGCATACTGAATATGCCACCTCATAGCCTATTATTTTCCTTTACGGCGTCCGCTAGCTGGGCTCGTACATCCTTTAGCTCTTCGCCCAACAGGGTGTTGGAATCCTGCAGCTTGTTCTTCTCATCCCTGACCCGTATCAACACACGTTTGCCTACGGCCAGTTGCCTTTCGACCTGTTTACCCGCCTACGCGACCTTCAATTCCTCTTTTAGTTGATCTACTGATCCTGTCATCAGAAATGCAATAGTATTGATATTACTAGTACACGATTATACTTTTTCTGGATGGAGGGGAACATTACCAGGTGGTGCCTCTTTGGACTTCTCCAGTTCGGCGGTAACAATAGCTATCTGAGTCCGACACTTTTCTAGTTCATGAGACAGCATGTTGTTCTTCTCTGTGAGTACCTGATTATACAACGATCCTTAAATCAGTTGTTTCAAACTGTTAAGTCTCAAGGGCTACTGGTACATGATTACTAAGATCTGTACAATGCGTACTTACCCGCATATCTTTCAAATACTGGTCAGTGGCTCTGGTAAGCCCATCCCGAGCAGCTCGGATATACGCATCGGCCGAGATAAAGGCGTAGAACGCATTTTTAGTAAAGCCGGGGTCGAGAAGAGCGGCCCTCCGGCACTGATGATTCATGGCACTCTCTACTTCAGAGTTCGTGACGGATACATTATCGAAATCCTCTGAAGGAGGACAATCCAACGCTATTCCCGTATCTTCCCTCGCCCTAGAAGCAGGGTTTGGAACCTGATCACGACCGGCAGGCCCCCCGGACATGGTCTGGTGAATGCTCTTCCTAATAGAACGCATCGGACAATGTCATGGTTTGATGTGACTTCCATAGGGCATATTTAAATCCATACCTCTTTGATGAAGGTTCAGACGTGTTGTCATTTGCCTTTCTCTTCAAAGACCCACCCGGCGCAGGCGCCGCTCTCTTATGAGATGCCTCTGGTGCAATGTGATGCGTCGAGCGCCTCCCCTTTGGAGCACAAGATAGTGCGGCAGGTGAGGCATAATGAGAAAGCTCCTTCGGAGGAAATGTCTCCTGGCTACTTACATATGAGGCAAGAAGGAGGCCGGGATAATCGGCCGTGATGGCCACTTTTGTGCCATCGTAGCTCGCTTGGTAGAAGACTCCCTCCTTGAGCTCTATGAATATATCTGGGTCTTCTTCGAATCCTGGATCGAGGTCCCGGTTATGGTCCTCCGGCTGTGGAGCGGGGCTATAGATCCCGGCGGTGACCCTCCGCCATTCCTATTTGACAGACGAGTTAATGTTGGTTAAACATGACTCAGGGATAGGATTGAACAAAGTGGTGGGATTAAAACTCACCCAGCTAGGAGGGTTGTACATGGAAAATCCCTCTCGGCGCGTAAGACGAGTGAACTTCTCTTTCTCCCCTTTATATAGATCGGCCAATATTGCGGCCAGGGCGATGGGGGAATCCGGACCCTTTTGTCTGCAGCGTGAGGCGTCATCTTCCCCATTGTAGTGCCACATAGGGAGCCCCCTGAATTGGAGCGGCTGAACACCTCGCGCTATGGAAGTTGCCATTACCTCGATTATTAATAATCCAGACTGGGCGAGTGTCCTTATCTTGCCCATTAATTGTTGGACTTCTGCGCTGTCTTCCTCCTTGAGGCTCCAAGGACGCCAGCTCTGGCGTTTCCTCAATGGAGCGCTGGAAAATTTGGGAAGGCCCATTCGGACTGCGTCGGGGAGAGCGACATCTGCAATATAAACCACTCCGAGGGCCACTCTTCGGATGCCTTCTTCGGTGTGCCAGACAAGTATCCGGTCCCGGCTACGCACCATATCTCGGTGCCGCCCACCTCGAATACGGATCCCTTTTGGGTATGAGGGACGAGTGTCGGTGTCAAAACCGGCGGATCTCGGGTAGGGGGTCCCGAACTGTGCGTCTAAGGCTAATGGTATCAGGAGGCGGGGGACACAATGTTTACCCAGGTTCGGGCCCTCTCTATGGAGGTAATACCCTACTTCCTTCTTGATTGATCTTGATGATATGATTATTACAAGAGTTTATCTACCATGAGATTGTAGAGGATAAACCCTAGAAGCTAGCCTATGATTCTAATTATTCTTGTCCTACAGACTAAACCCTCCGGTTTATATAGACATCAGAGGGGGCTAGGGTTACATAGAGTCGGTTACAGAGAAGGTAATCTACATATCCAAATCTCCAAGCTTGCCTTCCATGCAAAGGAGAGTCCCACCCGGACACGAGACGAAGTCTTCAATCTTGTATCTTCATAGTCCAACGGTCCGACCAAAGTATATAGTCCGGCTGTCCGAGGACCCCCTAATCCAGGACTCCCTCAACGAGGCAGAAAATTTTCCTCCATAGATCAAAGTGGGCCTCGCAGCCCAGGAATAACTCGCAAAGAGCGACAAAACCCGCGATATGGAGGATGGAGGCCAGAGTAAGGTTGTGCAGTTGGAGGCCGTAGTACTCTAGAAGACCTCGGAGGAAAGGGTGGATTGGAAACCCAACACCTATTATTAAGAAGGATATGAAGCACACTCGCTCCCCCTGGTTGGATTAGGTAAATTTTCCACCAGGGCTTTGCCTATAAAAGAGGTTAATCCAGCCCGGACGGGGACTAGATCCGCGGGGGGAAGGAATCCCTGCGTTTGAAGCTTACTCAACTGGTCATGGGATATTGAGCATTTCTCCCAATCACCTTCTTCGGAGCCATGGGGGTGGGAGGAAGAACTTGGAACGCTAGCCATGCTGGAATGGTTTCTCCTAGCAAGCTCTAAGGATTTTCCGCCTGGTGTGAGATGGCATCTGAGATCCAATCCACTTAAATATACCTTTCTTACATCGCCATGGTGTTATGTGCGAAAAATAATCTGACCTTTCGTGTTCGCTCGACACCTGGAAGTCGAAGCAATGGAAGCGCATAAGCCAATTGGTACGACATTAAATGGAAAGCCGAGTACGACTCCTCGGATCAAATGCATGAATTATTAAGGGGAAGAACCCGCCTTGCAATGCCGAAGACTATCAGTGCGCCACACACATCGTCATTGAAGCCTGGTTCGGGGGCTACTGAGGGAGTCCTAGATTAAGGGGTCCTCGGGCGTCCGGCCTGTGTGACATGGGCCAGACTAATGGGCCATGAAGATACAAGACAAAAGACTTCCTTCCGTGTCAGGATGTGACTCTCCTTTGTGTAGAAGGCAAGCTTGGTGTTTGGATATGAAGATTCCTTCCTCTGTAAACCGACTCTGTACAGCCCTAGGCCCCTCCGGTGTCTATAAAACCGGAGGGTTTAGTCCGTAGGACAGAATCATAATCATACAGGCTAGACATCTAGGGTTTAGCCATTACAATCTCGTGGTAGATCAACTCTTGTAATCCTCATATTCATCAACATCAATCAAGAAGGAAGTAGGCTATTACCTCCATCAAGAGGGCCCGAACCTGGGTAAACATCGTGTCCACCGTCTCCTGTTACCATCGACCCTAGACGCACAGTTCGGGACCCCCTACCCGAGATCCGCCGGTTTTGACACCGACACTCCCACTTTCAATATGTATCCAGATTGAGACTTAGAGTCATCCGAATCAGTGTCAAAGCTTGGATCGACGTACCTTTTACGATGTACTTTTTGTCACCTCCATAACCGAGAAACATATCCTTATTCCACTAAGGATAATTTTGACCGTTGTCCAGTGATCCACTCCTGGATCACTATTGTTCCCTCTTGCCAAACTCATGGTGAGGTACACAAGAGGTCTGGTACATAGCATAACATACTTTATAGAACCTATGACTGAGGCATAGGAAATGACTTTTCATTCTCTTTCTATTTTCTGCCATGGTCGGGTTTTGAGTCTTTACTCAACTTCACACCTTGCAACACAGGCAAGAACTCCTTCTTTGACTATTCCATTTTGAACTACTTCAAGATCTTCTCAAGGTATGTACTCATTGAAAAAACTTATCAAGCGTCTTGATCTATCTCTATAGATCTTGATGCTCAATATGTAAGCAGCTTCACCGTGGTCTTTCTTTGAAAAACTCCTTTCAAACACTCCTTTATGCTTTCCAGAAAATTCTACATCATTTCCGATCAACAATATGTCATTCACATATACTTATCAGAAGGGCTGTAGTGCTCCCACTCACTTTCTTGTAAATACAGGCTTCACTGCAAGTCTGTATAAAATTATATGCTTTGATCAACTCATCAAAGCGTATATTCCAACTCCAAGATGCTTGCACCAGTGCATAGATGGATCACTGGAGCTTGCACATTTTGTTAGCACTTTTAGGATTGACAAAACCTTCTTGTTGCATCATATACAACTCTTCTTTAAGAAATACATTAAGGAATGCAGTTTTGACATCCATTTGCCAGATTTCATAAAATGGGGCAATTGCTAACATGATTCGGCAGACTTAAGCATCGCTACGAGCGATAAAATCTCATCGTAGTCAACACCTTGAACTTGTGAAAAACCTTTTTTTTGACAAGTCTAGCTTTGTAGATAGTAACACTACTATCAGCGTCCGTCTTCCTCTTGAAGATCCATTTATTCTCTATGGCTTGCCCATCATAGGGAAAGTCAACCAAAGTCCATAGTTCGTTCTCATACATGGATCCTATCTCAGATTTCATGGCCTCAAACCATTTTGCGGAATCTGGGCTCATCATTGCTTCCTCATAGTTTGTAGGTTCATCATGGTCTAGTAACATGACTTCCAGAATAGGATTACCGTACAACACTGGTGCGTAACATACTCTGATTGACCTACGGGGTTCGATGGTAACTTGATCTGAAGTTTCATGATCATCATCTTTAACTTCCTCACTAATTGGTGTAGGCATCACTAGAACTGATTTCTGTGATGAACTACTTTCCAATTTGGGAGAAGGTACAATTACCTCATCAAGTTCTACTTTCCTCCCACTCACTTCTTTTGAGAGAAACTCCTGCTCTAGAAAGGATCCGTTCTTAGCAATGAATATCTTACCTTCGGATCTGTGATAGAAGGTGTACCCAACAGTTTCCTTTGGGTATCCTATGAAGACACATTTCTCCGATTTGGGTTCGAGCTTATCAGGTTGAAGCTTTTTCACATAAGCATCGCAGCCCCAAACTTTAAGAAACGATAGCTTATGTTTCTTGCCAAACCACAGTTCATACGGTGTTGTCTCAACGGATTTAGATGGTGCCCTATTTAACGTGAATGCAGTTGTCTCTAATGCATAACCCCAAAATGATAGTGGTAAATCGGTAAGAGACATCATAGATCGCACCATATCTAATGAAGTACAGTTATGACGTTCGGACACACCATTACGCTATGGTGTTCCAGGTGGCATGAGTGTTGAAACTATTCCACATTTTTAATGAAGGCCAAACTCGTAACTCAAATATTCGCCTCCGCGATCAGATCGTAGAAACCTTTTATTATTACAATGATTCTCCACTTCACTCTGAAATTCTTTGAACTTTTCAAATGTTTCAGACTTGTGTTTCATTAAGATATACCCATATCTGCTCAAATCATCTGTGGAGGTTAGAAAATAACGATACCTGCCGCAAGCCTCAATAATCATCGGACCGCATACATCGGTATGTATTATTTCCAATTAGTCAGTGGCTCGCTCCATTGTTCTGGAGAACGGAGTTTTAGTCATCTTGCCCATAAGGCATGGTTCGCAAGTATCAAATGATTCATAATCAAGTGATTCCAAAAGTCCATCCACATGGAGTTACTTCATGCGCTTTACACCAATATGACCTAAACGGCAGTGCCACAAATATATTGCACTATCATTATCAACTTTGCATCTTTTGGCATCAATATTATGAATATGTGTATCATTATGATCCAGATTCAATAAACCATTCACATTGGGTGTATGACCATAGAAGGTTTTATTCATGTATACAGAACAACAATTATTCTTAACTTAAATGAATAACCGTATTGCAATAAACATGATCAAATCATATTTATGCTCAAAACAAACACCAAATGACATTTATTTAGGTTCAACACTAATCCCGAAGGTACAGGGAGTGTGTGATGGTGATCTTATCAACCTTGGAATCACTTCCAACACACATCATCACCTTGCCCTTAACTAGTCTCTGTTCGTTTTGCAACTCTTGTTTTGACTTACTAATCCTAGCAACTAAACCGGTATCAAATACCTAGGGGTTACTATGAACACTAGTAAAGTACACATCAATAACATGTATATCAAATATACCTTTGTTCACTTTGCCATCCTTCTTATCCGCCAAGTATCTAGGGAAGTTCCACTTCCAGTGACCATTTCCTTTGTAGTAGAAGCACTCAGTTTCAGGCTTGGGTCTAGCTTTGGGGTTCTTCATGGGAGTGGCAACTTGCTTGTCATTCTTCTTGAAGTTCCCTTTCTTCCCCTTGCCCTTTTTCTTGAAACTAGTGGTCTTGTTAATCATCAAGACTTGATGCTCTTTCTTGATTTCTACCTTTGCCAATTATAGTGGAAGCACTCAGTTTCTTGATTTCTTGCATCATTTTCGTCATCCCTTGCAAATTATAGTTCATCACGAAGTTCTAGTAACTTAGGGATAGTGATTAGAGAACTCTGTCAATCACTATCTTATCTGGAAGATTAACTCCCACTTGATTCAAGCGATTGTAGTACCCAGACATTCTGAGCATATTCTCACTAGCTGAGCTATTCTCCTCCATCTTGTACGCAAAGTACTTTGTCAGATGTCTCATACCTCTTAACACGGGCATGAGTCTAAAATACCAATTTTAACTCTTGGAACATATCATATGCTCCATGTAGTTCAAAACATTTTTGATGTCCTGGTTCTAAGCCGTAAAGCATGGTGCACTAAACTATCAAGTAGTCATCATACCGAGCTTGTCAAAACGTTCATAACGTCTGCATCTGCTCCTACAATTGTTCTGTCACCTAGCGGTGCATCAAGGACATAATTCTTCTATGCAGCAATGAGGATAATCCTAAGATCACGGACCTAGTCCGCATGTTTGCTACTATCATCTTTCAACTTAGTTTTCTCTAGGAACATATCATAAATAAAACGGGGAAGCTATACGCGAGCTATTGATCTACAACACAGATATGCAAATACTATTAGGACTAAGTTCATGATAAATTAAAGTTCAATTAATCATATTACTTAAGAACTCCCACTTAGATAGACATCCCTCTAGTCATCTAAATGATCACGTGATCCATATCAACTAAACCATGTTCAATCATCACGTGAGATGGAGTAGTTTTCAATGGTGAACATCTCTATGTTGATCATATCCACTATATGATTCACGTTCGACCTTTTGGTCTGAGTGTTCCGAGGCCATATCTGCATATGCTAGGCTCGTCAAGTTTAACCCGAGTATTCTGCGTGTGCAAAACTGGCTTGCACCCATTGTATGTGAACGTAGAGCTTATCACACCCAATCATCACGTGGTGTCTCGGCACGACGAATTTAGAAACGGTGCATACCCAGGGAGAACACTTATACCTTGAAATTTAGTGAGGGATCATCTTATCATTCTACCGCCGTACTAAGCAAAATAAGATGCATAAAAGATAAACAACACATGCAATCAAAATATGTGACATGATATGGCCATCATCATCTTGTGCCTTTGATCTCCATCTCCAAAGCACCGTCACGATCTCCATCGTCATCGGCTTGACACCTTAATCTCCATCATAGCATCGTTGTCGTCTTGCCAATTATTGCTTCTACGACTATCGCTACTGCTTAGTGATAAATTAAAGCAATTACATGGCAATTGCATTTCATACAATAAAGCGACAACCATAAGGCTCCTGCCAGTTGCCGATAACTTATACAAAACATGATTATCTCATACAACAATTTATATCTCATCATGTCTTGACCATATCACATCACAACATGCCCTGCAAAAACAAGTTAGACGTCCTCTACTTTGTTGTTGCAAGTTTTACGTGGCTGCTACGGGCTCCTAGCACAAACCGTTCTTACCTACGCATCAAAACCACAACGATTTTTTATCAAGTGTGCTATTTTAACCTTCAACAAGGACCGGGTGTAGTCACACTCGATTCAACTAAAGATGGAGAAACAGACACCCACTAGCCACTGTGTGCGAAGCACGGCGATAGAACCAGTCTCATGAACGCGGTCATGTAATGTCAGTCTGTGCCGCTTCATCCAACAATACCGCCGAATCAAAGTATGACATGCTGGTAAGTAGTATGACCATTATCGCCCACAACTCTTTGTGTTCTACTCGTGCATATAACATCTACGCATAGACCTAGCTCTGATGCCACTGTTGGGGAATGTACCAATTCAAAAAAATTCCTACGATCACGCAAGATCTATCTAGGAGAAGCATAGCAATGAGAGGGGAGAGTGTGTCCACGTACCCTCGTAGACCGAAAGCGGAAGCGTTTAGCAACACTGTTGATGTAGTCGAACGTCTTCACGGTCCAACCGATCCAAGTACCAAAAGTACATCACCTCCATGTTCAGCACACGTTCAACATGATGACGTCCCTTGAGCTCTTGGTACAGTAGAGGTTCGAGGGAGAGTTCCGTTAGCACGACGGCGTGGCGATGGTGATGATGAAGTTACCGGCGTAGGGCTTCGCCTAAGCACTACGATGATATGACCGAGGTGTTAAACTGTGGAGGGGGGCACCGCACACGGCTAAGAGTTGTCTGTTGTTCCTTTGCGGTGCCCCCTGCCCATGTATCACATATATAAAGGAGGGAGGGAGAGAGGCCGATGGCCAGGAGGGGCGCGCCAAGGGGGGAGTCCTACTTGGACTCCTAGTCAAAGTAGGATTCAGCCCCCCCTTTTCCTTTCTTCCACTAGAGGGAAAGGAAGGAGGGGAGAAAGAGAAGGAAGGAGGGGGCCGCACCTCCACCCCTTCTCCAATTCGGTTTGGGCAGAGCGCGCGCCACCTAGTGGCCCTTCTTCCCTCTCTCCACTAAAGCCCACTGAGGGAGTCCTGGATTAGGGGGTGTCCGGATGGCCGGACTAAGACCTTTGGCCGGACTCCCGGACTATGAAGATACAAGATTGAAGACTCCGTCCCGTGTCCGGATGGGACTTTCCTTGGCGTGGAAGGCAAGCTTGGTGATACGACATGAAGATCTCCTCCCGTTGTAACCGGCTCTGTGTAACCCTAGCCCTCTCCGGTATCTATATAAACCGGAGAGTTTTAGTCCATAGGACGAACAACAATCATAACATAGGCTAGCTTCTAGGGTTTAGCCACTCCGATCTCGTGGTAGATCTACTCTTGTACTACCCATATCATCAATATTAATCAAGCAGGAGTAGGGTTTTACCTCCATCGAGAGGGCCCGAACCTGGGTAAAAACATCGTGTCCCTTGTCTCCTGTTACCATCCGCCTAGACGCATAGTTCGGGACCCCCTACCCGAGATCCGCCGGTTTTGACACCGACATTGGTGCTTTCATTGAGAGTTCCTATGTGTCGTCGCCTTTAGGCCCGATGGCTTCTTCGCTCGTCAATCGCGATGCGGTCTGGGATGAGACTTTTCTCCCTGGACAGATCTTCGTATTCGGCGGCTTCGCACTGCGGGCCAACTCGTTTGGCCGTCTGGAGGAGATTGAAAGCTACGCCCCTGACCATCAGGTCAGGTTTGGTAGGTGAAACTACACGGCCGACCTCCATGGGGACTTGATCTTCGACGGACTCGAGCCACGACCGGGTGCGCCGCACTGTCTCGATGGGCATGATCTAGCTCTGCCGCCGGACAGCGCCCAGAGTGACGCTCAGGTGTTCACTCCGACCATTAGCTCAGAGTCGACTGCGCTAGCCAGGGACGGACGGTTGGACGCCGCCTCAGGAGCCGCAATCTCTGCGGCGTTAGAGCCGAATACCAGCCTAGTCCTTTACAAGGCCCATGACTCCAAGGTGCCGGACTCCGTTCCGGACTCTGAATATTCCGCACCCCTTCCGATCGAACCCGATTGGGTTTCGATCATGGAGTTCACTACCGCGGACGTCTTTCAGCACTCGCCCTTTGGCGATATCCTAAATTCGCTAAAGTCTCTCTCTTTGTCGAAAGAACCCCAGTCGAACTACGGTCGGGGTGGTTGGGATGCGGACGACGAAGTTCGAACCCCACCCACCACCCACTTGATAGCCATTGTCGACAATCTAACCAACATGCTAGACTACGACTCCGAAGACATCGACATACACATGGCCAGAGGAGACGACCTCCACGCCATAAAATACTTACCCCTTAAGCTCAAAGGGCCAACCCGGCATTGGCTTAAAAGCCTTCCCGAAAACACCATGGGAAGTTGGGAAGTGCTTGAGGATGCTTTCCGGGCAAATTTTCAAGGGACCTATGTCCGACCCCTGGATGCAGATGATTTGAGTCATATAACCCAGCATCCCGGAGAGTCAGCCCAGAAGCTCTGGAACAGATTCCTTATAAAAAAGAATCAGATAGTCGACTGTCCGGACGTAGAGGCCCTAGCAGCTTTCAAGCATAACATCCAAGACGAATGGCTCGCCAGACACCTCGGCCAAGAAAAGCCGCGAACAATGGCCGCGTTAACAAGCCTCATGACCCACTTTTGTGCAGGGGAGGATAGCTGGTTGGCAAGAAGCAGCACCAGCAACCCAAATACGTCCGAACCCAGAGATGGGAACGGGAAGCCACGCCGTAACAAAGAACTGCGCCGGATAAAGGACAACAGCCCGATGAGCACGGCAGTAAATGCCGGATTCAAAAGCTCTCGGCAAAATCAGAAAAAGCCGCCCCCAAAGACGGTAGGGACAAGCTATCCAACCTCAACAAAATTTTGGACAAAATATGTCAAATCCACAGCACTCCGGGGAGACCTCCAAACCATACCCACAGAGATTGTTGGGTCTTTAAGCTGTCCGGCAAGCTCAATGCCGAACACAAGGGGCTCAACACACCACGCGAAGATGATGATACACCCCACAAGCAGAACACCGGAGAACAAAAGAAGTTCCCACAAGAAGTCAAGACAGTAAATCTACTTCATGTGACAAAAGTGAAGAGCAGAGCGGCACCTACGAAGACACGCGCTGTACAGCCAACCCCGGAGGAGCAACCCCACTGGTTGTTACAACCAATCACCTCCGATCATCAGGATTACTCCAGAGGAGACCAGAACACAGGCTGGACTGCCTTGGTCGTAAATCCAATTATTAACGGACTCCAATTTACAAACGCCCTTATGGACGGCGGCAACGACTTGAACCTGTTATATCAGGACACAGTCAGCAAACTTGGGGTAAACCCAGTTATAATCCACCTCGGCAACACTTCCTTTCAAGGAGTAACGCCAGGCCCAGATACCCCAAGTATGGGTTCCCTTACGTTAGAAGTCACGTTCGGATCACCCGACAACTTTCGAAGCAAAAAGCTAACATTCCACATCGCCCCATTCGTAAGTCGCTATCAAGCGCTACTATGACATGAAGCTTTCGCCCGCTTTAACGCAATACCGCATTACACATCCCTTACACTCAAAATGCCCGGCCCAAAGGGCATCATTTCATTACAGGGGAACATAAATTGACCCCCAAAGTACGGGCAAGGGTGCGGCTGCCTAGACAGCCGCCCACAAATCTAGCCCTACTATCCCGGACACGGCTCGACGAGTCCGGCGTCAACATGCTTAATAGCCGCATACCCCCGTGCAAGGGGCTCCGTGTGCTCACGCCCGGAGACAATACGGCCCAATTCTTGCTCCAACTATATTTTATTTATTTCGATATAGATTTCTTGCACGCTTATTTTTTACTAAGTTCCTCTCTTTCGCAGATGAACATCGTGCTACGCCCATCCAGGATACGGCACAACAGAGAAACAGGCGCAGACGTGCAGCAGGGACCCGTTTCAAGGATTCTTTTCAGATTAAGACCCTGCGTAAACCTTTTTTACTGTCTCTTGTTGATAACATCCCCCGGTTTTCTCTATAGCCGAGGAGGAGGCTGGCGTCTTGGCATGTGGCCACGCCAGAATTTTTGCACGTACCTGGACACTAGGGGCTTTTTTTACCAAGGGCTCTATTTCGGCCCGTCTTCATAAAGACCGAATACCTTAGGGAGTGTTCGGCGTCACGAGTTTGGCCCTATATGCATCAGCTCCGAATCATGTCTTTGGTCAAATGCTGGGTTTGCCCGGCTCCTGTGTTTTGCTGCCTTATGTTCCGTTATATCGGCTAACGCAGCACCAGGAGAACTACTGCGATTGTGCCCCAGTTCGGCCAGGTGAGCACCTTAGTAGAGAAAGCCGAAAACTGACTGTCATGATATATCGAGAACTGGTCAACCACTCGATGACTTTCGGAATCTTTAGGATTCCCCCGCATCAACGAAGGGCCGCTTCCCGGTCAGGCACACTCGCGCCCCGAATTCGGGCGAGCGCGGTGCCCCTAGGGGCTATTCAGTAGCCCCACTGTCAAACTCCTATGGCTAAGTGAAAGTGATAAAGCATTATAGTCCGGTTGCCTAGTTCGCCACGCCACCACCTCCTTTGTAGGACCAAGACGTTGGATTAAGTGTGAAAAGGCGCCTTTTTGCGAACACCCCCGCATTCTATGCGTGGGGGCTGAAGCCAATGACTGCCATCTTTCAGGTTATATACAAATATATACATTAAACGGCCGCACAGGAGGCATCATGATTCTTGCAAGCACAAGTATAAAAAGCTTTTTTCATAAAAACAAAATTCATTTTACAAATAGTATAAGCTATTCGAACACAACATCCTTCAAGCACTGCGACTCTATTAAACGAGCGCCAGGAAGAACTTCCTCAAAATAGTGTTTGGCAGGTACTCGGCTTTCGTCCGAATCCTGGGACGCAACAATACTGGCCTTCATATCTGCCCAGTATGTTTTGACACGGGCAAGAGCCATCTGTGCGCCCTCTATACACGCCGACCTCTTCATTGCATCAGCATGCGGCACCAAACCAAGGAACTGCAACACCAAGCCAAAATAACTCTTCGGCTCCGGCTTCTCCGGCCACAGACGACTCGCAACATACCTCATGGTGAGTCCGGATAACCTGTTCAGCTCCACCCAGGCGGCTAAACAGTCGGATACTGACAGTGGGTGTTCTGGATTGTGGTACTGCGACCAAAAAAGCTCTTCCAATTCATGGTCACCTCGGCTGCGGAAGTGGTCGGTCGCGTCCGCCGCACTTGCTGCCAAATCCAGATAAGCGTTTTCCGCACTCCACTGCCGGTCTAATGGAACATACTTGGGGTCTCCAAACTTCATTCGCAGCATATAAGGCTTTCTAGCCATGATATCTCCGGCCTGACGCAGCTCCTCCTTCATCACTCTCATGGCAGAGCGAGTATCCTTGGCTTCGGCAGTGATCTTTTCAAGGTCCTTTTGAGCCGACGTATCTTCTTGTTCAAGAAATTTACAGCGGTCGGTAGCATCCTTCAATTTTATGGCCATCTCGGCTATTTCCTTCTTGCTCTGGCAGTGAGCAGCCTGTTCGGCTTTTAGCTCTTCAGCCGCTTTAACGGCAGCCGCATCACTTTTCCTTGCTTGCTCCTTGGCTCGGGCAAGTTCCGCCCGAAGGTTCTCCACGGCAGCAGCACCATCTACATAGAGTATATATATAAGGCCCGAGCAGCAAGCTCCTATTACTGGGTGTCTTATGAACATACCTTGAGCCTCGTCTAGCCTCTTATTTACAAGCGCGATGTGGGCATCTGCTACGTCAAGTTGCCGCTTTAGTTCGACAGATTCATCAGTCCGGCTAGCCACCGAACGCCTCGCCACCTTCATGGAATAGGCGACATATTATACCTGGGGTTATGATCCTCTGTGCGCCGTCACTCGTGACGACACACAGAGTCTCAGGGGCTACTATTCATATAGGGCGCATTTAATATGCGGCTCTACCAAAAGGTACACCTTTTTACGTACCTCAAAGCCTGTTAGTAAACTCCTGGCAGCTTTGTACAATCCGCTTTCCGCGGATGAAATCCTTCCAATCACCGTATCCATCAACATACGGTGTTCTTCTGAGATGGACGCCCTACCAAGCAGATTCTTCAGCCCCTCCGCCGGTGCGCAAGAGGGTGCCGGACTAGTCTGACAACCTTTTCTAGGGTCCGGACTTGAAAAAACCCTCCGGGACGATACCTCGGGGTCGCCAGCCTCGTGAGACGGTGGAACAAGGGGAGGCGTTTTGCTCTCTATCATCTCTGGATGAAGATCCCCTGAAGATGAGCTCTGCTGAGAAGGGTTGAGATCCGAACAGCAAGATAATGTTTCGGTTATTTCCCTCAGGAATAAAACATGAGTGTGATTCATTATGGAACCCCTCCCTTCACTTACGTCTAGTGGGAGCGCGGGTCCCCTTTAGGGGGTGATTCGACTGGGGCGTTCTCCGGTGCCAAACCCTCTGACAAAGATTTCTTTCCCCGTTTTGAGGTTATCACCTCTGGTTCTTAAGAGGCAGTCCTTTTCTTTCCCTTGTTGGGAGAATTTTTGATTCTTCCCTTCCTAACGGCCTCCTTCGTGGAGGCGGTAGCTCCTTGGGTCCCCCCTTTGCCTTCCGCCAACGGCGCGACCTCCAGCATCCTAGTCAGCATGGGATTCGGCGCGGTCTCAGGCAGAGGGGCTGGACACCTGATAAGCTTTGCCTTCGCCATCCACTCCTGTTCAAAGGACAACTCTGCTAAAGGGTAGATTTGATAAAAATATGGATGGTGTATCCAAATACGGGGCTACTTACTTTAGCATCCGGGTGATTGCAGCTCAGACCTGCGTCCTCGGACAAATCCGGACACCTTGCTTGTGATCCGAAGAACAATTTGTACATCTCCATGGGTGTCATTCCCATGAAATGTTGTAGGACTCGTGGTCCCTCCGGATTGAACTCCCACAGGCGGAGAGGTCGACGTTTGCAGGGTAGTGTGCAGCGAATCACCATGACTTTCGCCACTACGGTCAAATTGATATCTCGTTATAGAAGATCTCGAATACGACCCTGCAGCAAGGGCATGTCTTTGGGCGGCCCCCAGATAAGTCCTTCATTAACCCATGATGCCAGCCGTGGTGGGGGACCCGAGCGAAAAGTAGGTGGTGCCACCCATGTGGTGCCCCTAGGGGCTGTGATGTAAAACCAGTCCAGTTGACATAAGCCGAGCTCCTCTTGAAAAGAGCCTTCGGGCCATGGAGCGTCGTCCATCTTGCTTATTATAGCCCCTCCACACTCAGTGTGCTGCCCCTTGATCATTTTTGGTTCCACTTTGAAAGTTTTTAGCCACAATCCAAAGTGAGGGGTGATATGGAGGAAGGCCTCGCACACGACAATGAATGATGAGATCTGGAGGATGGACTCCGGAGCTAGGTCGTGGAACTCCAGCCCGTAGTAAAATATAAGCCCCCTCACAAAGGGATCGATCGGGAAGCCTAGCCCCCGAAGGAAGTGAGATGCGAACACCACGCTTTCACCGGGCTGGGGAGCGGGAACAGCTTGCCCTTGAGTAGGCAGTCTATGCGAGATTTCGCCGGTTAGATACCTGGCATCTCTTAGCTTTCACACACCTTCTTCCATAATGGAGGAAGGCATCCACCGGCCTTGAAGGTCGGAGCCGTACATCTTCGAAGGTTTGAAGCGCCTAAAACTAGAGCTTTGGGTGTTGGAACTCGAAGCGAGGGGCGGATTTGATTGGTTTGAGAAGAAGGGAGCCGGGCCTTGGTTCCTTTATAAAGGAGGTGAATACCAAGAGCCCTCCCCTTGACCGTTTGAGACTCGCTTTCAATTAGGGAGTCATACCTAAGTCACGGTTGGGTTACCCACACCCGTATTGATGATAATCCCGGGATAAGGGGACACGATCTCTGCTTTGACAAGACGTGCCAAGGAAACCCCCTCGCTAAATGCGCCGTGGTGGAACAATAAAATTTAATAAAAGCCTGACCGTGGCATGATGTCATGCTACGGAATACGTCAACAGATCCGATTGATGCAAATATTATTCTCTCTACGGTGGAATGTGGAACTTATTTTGCAGAGCCGGACACTACCCTGGTGTTCAACATCTTCTATGGAATATTCGGAGGAGGAACCCGCCTTGCAATGCCGAAGACAACTTGCGCGCCGGACTCGTCATCATTGAAGCCTGGTTCAGGGGCTGCTAAGGGAGTCCTGGATTAGGGGGTGTCCGGATGGCCGGACTAAGACCTTTGGCCGGACTCCCGGACTATGAAGATACAAGATTGAAGACTCCGTCCCGTGTCCGGATGGGACTTTCCTTGGCGTGGAAGGCAAGCTTGGCGATACGACATGAAGATCTCCTCCCATTGTAACCGACTCTGTGTAACCCTAGCCTTCTCCGGTGTCTATATAAACCGGAGAATTTTAGTCCATAGGACGAACAACAATCATACCATAGGCTAGCTTCTAGGGTTTAGCCACTCCGATCTCGTGGTAGATCTACTCTTGTACTACCCATATCATCAATATTAATCAAGCAGGAGTAGGGTTTTACCTCCATCGAGAGGGCCCGAACCTGGGTAAAAACATCGTGTCCCTTGTCTCCTGTTACCATCCGCCTAGATGCATAGTTCGGGACCCCCTACCCGAGATCCTCCGGTTTTGACACCGACACCCACTAAGGCCCATTAACTTCCCCGGGGGTTCCGATAACCCCTCGGTACTCCGGAAAAATACCCAAATCACTCGGCACCATTCCGTTGTCCGAATATAACCGTACAATATATAAATATTTACCTCTCAACCATTTCGATATTCCTCGTCATGTCCGTGATCTCATCCGGGACTCCGAACAAACTTCGATCATCAAATCACATAACTCATAATACAAATCGTCATCGAACGTTAAGCGTGCGGACCCTATGGGTTCGAGAACTATGTAGACATGACAGAGACACATCTCCGGCAATAACCAATAGCGAAACCTGGATGCTCATATTGGCTCCTACATATTCTACGAAGATCTTTATTGGTCAAACCGCATAACAACATACGTTGTTCCCTTTGTCATTGGTATGTTGCTTGCCTAAGATTTGATCGTCGGTATCATCATACCAAGTTCAATATCATTACCGGCAAGTCTCTTTACTCGTTCTGTAATGCATTATCTCGTAACTAACTCATTAATCACATTGCTTGCAAGGCTTATAGTGATGTGCATTACCGAGGGGGCCTAGAGATACCTCTCCGATACACGGAGTGACAAATCCTAATCTTGATCTATGCCAACTCAACAAACACCTTCGGAGACACCTGTAGAGCATCTTTATAATCACCCAGTTATGTTGTGACATTTGATAGCACACAAGGTGTTCCTCCGGTATTCGGGAGTTGCATAATCTCATAGTCAGAGGAACATGTATAAGTCATGAAGAAAGCAATAGCAAGAAAACTAAACGATCATTATGCTAAGCTAACGGATGGGTCTTGTCCAGCACATCATTCTCCTAATGATGTGATTCTGTTCATCAAATGAAAACACATGTCTATGGTTAGGAAACATAACCATCTTTGTCAAACAAGCTAGTCAAGTAGAGGCATACTTGGGACACTCTATTTTTGTCTATATATTCACACATGTACTAAGTTTTCGGTTAATACAATTCTAGCATGAATAATAAACATTTATCATGATATAAGGTAATAAATAATAACTTTATTATTGCCTCTAGGGCATATTTCCTTCAAGGCCCTCCCCACACAGGAGAAACAAGTAGGGCAAAATGGGATCTCCCTGTCGGAATCCTCTTGAGGGTGAGAAAACCAGAAATAGTTCACCATTAACCTTCACTTGGAAACCTATGGTGGTCAGACAAGTCATAAAAAGTGATATCCAGCATTCATGAAAACCAAGTTCATGCATTATTCCTTGCAAGTATGCCCATTCTACTCGGTCATATGCCTTGATCATATCGATTTTAACCGCACATCATCCTTGCTTCCCCCTTTTCCTCCTCATGGAATGAATACACTCATAGGCCACTAGGATGTTGTCGGTAATTAATCTTCCCGGAACGAAAGCACTCTGCTCATCTGCAATTATCTCATCAAGAATCTCCCTCAAACGGTTAGCTAGCACTTTGGAACAGAGTTTATAAAGAACATTGCACAAATAAATTGGCTTATGCTGTGTGATATTCTGCAGGTTTCTCACCTTAGGTATAAGCACAATAACTGTACTATTCACCTCATTCGGCATTTGTCCTCCATTTAGGAAATTGAGGACATCCAAGGTAACATCTAGGCCTATTAACTCCCAGTGTTTCTGATAAAATCCAGCATGGAAACCATCACATCCAGGCGCCTTCATAGGCCCCATAGAAAAGAACGCAGCCTTCACTTCCTCCTCTTTGAACGGCCTCATGAGTCGTTCATTCATAACATTTGTAATTTTAGGTGGCACATGATGAAGAACTACTTCTACTTCTGTATGTTCTTGCATTGTGTACAAGCCAGTGTAAAACTGTTGCACCTCGGCATGTATCTCTTCCTTGGTCTCACATAGCGAACCATCCGCAGCTTGGAGACTATTTATACGGTTCCTACTCTTGCGGGCTGCCGCTCGCGCTTGGAAGAAGCTCGTATTGCGGTCACCTGCTTTTAGCCAATCAACCCTCGATCTCTGATGAGCCATGATTTCTTCTTTGTGAAGGAGATCAAAGAGTTGCCGGGCTAAGTCTTTCTCCTTCCCTGTCGATCCCCTAAATAAGGAGTTTGACCTTTCTTTCTCATATTCCTTATGAATCTTTTTGATCTTTCTTTTCACATCGCCAAACTTCTTAAAGTTCCAGTCTGTAAGGTCAACTTGCATAGCTGACAGGGCATCTCCTAACCCTTGCAAGCCTTGTGACCCCGCACCCTGGAGCCAACCCTACAACACTATGTCATTATACGTTTCATCCGTCTGCCAAGCCTCCTCATATATGAACCTGCGTCTCCTTTCATCTACCTCATGTGGTGATATCGAAATTTTCAATGCCAACATACAATGATTAGATTTTGGAGAGAGGACGTGCTTCACGAATGATGCTGAATACAAACTCATCATTACCGGGTTTGCTAGAAACCTATCTAGACGAACCTTAACATTACAGTCACCTTGCTGCATGTTATCCCAAGTAAAAGGAACACCCTGGAAACCCAGGTCTTGTAATTCACAGTCATCAAGGCACTGGCAAAAACCATCCATTTGCCACTCTGGCCGATCATGAGCTCCAAAGTACTCAGAATTATCTGTAATTTCATTAAAATCACCGCCACAAATCCATGGCACATCACTTTGAGCTTTGAGCCATCATAACAGATTCCAGCTTTCGACATGTTCACTATGTCTAGCCTTTGCGTAGAAACCCATGAACCGCCAGACCTTATTATCACCCCCAAAATGTTCTTAACCATTACATAAATATGTTGATTCGAAAAATTATTGAGGGTGAAATCAACTTCTTTGGACCAAAACAAGGCTAAACTTCCGCTAAGCCCTTCCAAAGAACATTAGTATAAGCACTGCTAACTTCTTGTTATTCAACATTTTTTTTCTTCATTCGCAAAAAAACTTCTTTTTCTTCTTCCAAAGAACATGAGCTAGATAGAAACAATATTTCTTTTCATGCAAAAAGGAGCTAGCTGGGATTGTTATAACAACTACTGATCTAAACGCTCTTATATTTCTTTATAGAGGAAGTAGATGATACCCCACGCATTGCTGTGGGAATCGGTTGTAATATATTTTATAAAATTTGATTGTGTGAAATATAAATATTTAAGTTAATAACATATGAACCAAAATTTAGAATATGTATACTTTATTATATTTGATTATGTATACCTGTAAAGTATTTATCAAACATAAATAGAATAATTGAATGAAAAATATTGTTCATGCATGGTTGCTTGTGGTGATGGGTCTTTTTCCATGCATGATTGCATGTTGAGATGAGTCTTATCTCATCCATAATTGTGTGATGATATGGCATGCTTGTATATTGAAATGAATAAATTAGTAAGAATGAATCTTTTAGGTATATAGAACAGGGTAATACTTCCAACCAGAAGTCTCATCCACGAAACTGACCAGACCACCGGCCGATGCACATTTGCATCCAACGTTAAAGTCCACGTACTCCCTAACTACTCTCTCTGTATCAGTGTGTTAGACACATTACAAAATTCAAATAATCACAAACATTTTAGGCACAATGCATTAATTACCCACCTCGTTCTTTGTTTCTTGCTGCTAAAAAGAAATCAGCCAATAGGAGACGTGAGACGTGTATGCATTCAATGAGTTGAGACTACTTAGCACAACATGCAGTGATTAGTTATCTTCATGCAATGGTATTAATTAGCAAATAAACATCAAGTTCTCTTGTTTTTCCCTCACCTTGGTCGCGGTGCACAACCTAAGGCTGCTTGTAATGGATAGTATTGTAAGTTAGTATCATGCATATGATACTAGTGTATAATACTAGCTACCTCACTAATGCATAGTACTCCCTCCGGACCTTTTTACTCCGCATATTGGATTTGTGTCAAGTCAAACTTTGCAAAGTTTGACCAAATTTATATTAAAAAATATCAACATCTACAATATCAAATATATATACTATGAAACTACATTTCGTAATGAATCTAATAATGTTGATTTAGCATTATGAATGTTTATACTTGTTTCTATAAGTTTGGTCAAAGTAGAGATACTTTGAAAGCACATTTGCTTCCTTGGTGGTTTTGGTAATTCATATCAACATACATGTTATTGGACTAACACTTGTTGGGATCGTTGCATGGAAAACAAAAAATTCTACGCACACGCAAGATCTATCTAAGGAGATGCATAGCAACAAGAGGGGAGAGTGTGTCTATGTACCCTCGTAGACCGTAAGCGGAAGCGTTTATTAACGTGGTTGATGTAGTCAAATTTATTTGCAATCCAACCGATCGAGTACCGAACGTACGACACATCCGCGTTCAGCACATGTTCAGCTCGATGACGTCCTCGCCTTCTTGATTGAGCAAGACGTTGAAGAAGTGGATGAGTTCCGGCATCACGACGACGTGGTGATAGTGGTGGTGATGCTATCTCCGCAGGGCTTCGCCTAAGCACTCCAAAAATATGACGGAGGGACGAAACTATGGAGAGGGGCGCCGCACACGGCGAAGAGATTGTCGTGGGTTGTGTGGCGCCCCTCCCTCTCATATATATAGGTTGGGGGGAGGGGAGGCAGCCTTGGGTGCGCCCCAAGGTGGCCGACCGGCCCCCTTGGGCGCCTACCCTTTGGCGCCAGGGAGAAGGCAGGAGGGGGTGGTGCACCCCTTCCTTTCTCCCATGAGGAGGGGAAGGCGGGAGGGAATAGCCCTCCCCCTTTCCTTCTCTAGGGCCGGCAGCCAGGGAGAGTGCGTGCCAGCCCCCTCGTGAGCTGGTGTGTGCCTCCCATTGGCCCATTAGGCCCATAGACCTCCCGGAACCCCTTCCGATGATCCAATGAATACCCGGTACCCCCCGAAACTCTTCGATGTCCAAACTTCATCGTCCTATATATCAATATTTACCTTCGGATCATTCAGGAACTCTGCTACCTCTTGAGCATGTGTTGGTTTTCCCTTGAAGAGGAAACGGTGATGCAGCAAAGTAGCGTAAGTATTTCCCTCAGTTTTTGAGAACCAAGGTATCAGTCCTGTAGGAGATAACACACAAGTCACCTAGTACCTGCACAAACAATCAAGAACCTTGCAACCAATGCGATAAAGGGGTTGTCAATCCCTTCACGGTCACTCGCAAAAGTGAGATCTGATAAAGATAATAAGATATATATTTTTGGTATTTTTGTTGTATAGATTGAAAAGTAAAGATTGCAAAATAAAATAAATAGGAAACTGGTCTTGTAGATCGGAAACTTATATGATGGAAAATACAATATCATATGATGGAAAATAGACCCGGGGGCCATAGGTTTCACTAGTGGCTTCTCTCAAGATAGCAAATATTACGGTGGGTGAACAAATTACTGCCGAGCAATTGATAGAAAAGTGCATAGTTATGAGAATATCTAGGCAATGATCATGAACATAGGCATCACATCCGCGTCAAGTTGACCGAAACGATTCTGCATCTACCACTATTACTCCACACATCGACCGCTATCCAGCATGCATCTACAATATTAAGTTCATAAGAATAGAGTAATACATTAAGCAAGATGACATGATGTAGAGGGATAAACTCAAGCAATATGATATAAACCCCATCTTTTTATCCTCGATGACAACAATACAATACGTGCCTTGCTGCCCCTACTGTCACTGGGAAAGAACACCACAAGATTGAACCCAAAGCTAAGCACTTCTCCCATTGCAAGAAAGATCAATCTAGTAGGCCAAACTAAACTGATAATTCTAAGAGATTTGCAAAAATATCAAATCATGCATATAAGAATTCAGAGAAGAACCAACTATTATTCATAGATAGACTTGATCATAAATCCACAATTCATCGGATCTCGGCAAACACACCGCAAAAAGTACTACATCGAATTGATCTCCAATAACATCGAGGAGAACTTTGTATTGAGAATCAAAGAGGGAGAGAAGAAGCCATCTAGCTAATAACTATGGACCCGAAGGTCTATGGTAAACTACTCACACATCATCGGAGAGGCTATGGTGCTGATGTAGAAGCCCTCCATGATCGATTCCCCCTCCGACGGAGCGCCGGAAAAGGCCCCAAGATGGGATCTCACGGGTACAGAAGGTGCGGTGGTGGAAAAGTGGTTTCGTGGCTCTCCTGGATCTTTTAGGGTATAAGAGTATATATAGGCAGAAGAAATAGGTCGGTGGAGCTCCATGGGGCCCACGAGGGTGGGGGGCACGCCTACCCCCCTTGGCACTCCCTCCTGCCTCATGCCCGCCTCACGGAGTCCCAGACTTCAACTCCAAGTCTTCTGGATTGCGTTTGTTCCAAGAAAGATCCTCATGAATGTTTCGTTCTGTTTGGATTCCGTTTGATATTCATTTTCTGCGGAACACTGAAATAGGAAAAAACAGCAATTTGCAGTGGGCCTCCGGTTAGTAGGTTAGTCCCAAAATAATATAAAAGAGCATATTAAAGCCCATTAAACATTTAAAACATATAATATAATAGCATGGAACAATCAAAATACGTTGGAGACGTATCAAGCATCCCCAAACTTTATTCCTGCTCATCCTCGAGTAGGTAAATGATAAAAACAGAATTTTTGATGTGGAATGCTACCTAGCATAATTATCAATGTATTTTTCTTTATTGTGGCATGAATGTTCAGATCCGAAAGATTCAAGACAAAAGTTTAATATTGACATAAAAATAACAATACTTGAAGCATACTAACAAAGTAATCATGTCTGCTCAAAATAACATGGCCAAAGAAAGTTCATCCCTACAAAATCATATAGTTTGGCTATGCTCCGCCTTCGTCATACAAAATACTCAAATCATTTACAACCCCGGTTTTAGCCAAGCAATTGTTCATACTTTAGTATTTTCAAACCTTTTCAACTTTCACGGAATACATGAGCGTGAGCCATGGACATAACACTATCGGTGGAATAGAATGGTGAATGTGGAGAAGACAGAAAGAGGAAGATGGTCTCACATCAACTAGACATATTAATGGGCTATGGAGATGCCCATCAATAGATATCAATGTGAGTGAGTAGGGATTGCCATGCAAAGGATGCAATAGAGCTATAAATGTATGAAAGCTCAATAAAAGAAACTAAGTGGGTGTGCATCCAACTTTCTTGCTCACAAAGACCTAGGGCATTTGAGGAAGCCCATTGTTGGAATATACAAGTCAAGTTCTATAACGAAAATTCACACTAGTATATGAAAGTGACAAAATAAGAGACTCTCTAAAATGAAGATCATGGTGCTAATTTGAAGCACAAGTGTGGAAAAAGGATAGTAACATTGTCGCTTCTCTCTTTTTCTCTCATTTTTTAGAGACCCCACTTTTTTTGGAGAATCTTTCTCTTTTTTTATGACCTTTCTCTTTTTTTATATGGCCTCACATGGGACAATGCTCTAATAATGAAGATCATCACACTTCTATTTATTTACAACTCAAGAATTACAACTCGATACTAGAACAAAATATGACTCCATATGAATTCCTTCGACGGTGTACCGGGATGTGCAATGACTCAAGAGTGATATGTATGAAAAAATTATGAAGGGTGGCTTTGCCACAAATATGATGTCAACTACATGATCATGCAAATCAATATGACAATGATGGAACGTGTCATAATAAACGGAACGGTGGAAAGTTGCATGGTAATATATCTCGGAATGGCTATGGAAATGCCATAATAGGTAGGTGTGGTGGCTGTTTTGAGGAAGATATAAGGTGGGTGTATGATATCGGCGAAATTTGCGTGGTACTAGAGAGGCTAGCAATGGTGGAAGGGTGAGAGTGCGTATAATCCATGGACTCAATATTAGTCATAAAGAACTCACATACTTATTGCAAAAATCTACAAGTCATCAAAAAAATTACTACACACATGCCCCTAGGGGAAGGGTTGGTAGGAGTTAACCATCGTGCGATCCCGACCTCCACACAAAGGAAGACAATCAAAGAAATACCTCATGCTTCAAATTTGTCACACAACGGTTACCATACATGCATCCTACGAGACTTGCAAACCTCAACACAAGTATTTCTCAAATTCACAATTACTCTACTAGCATGACTCTAATATCACCATCCTCATATCTCAAAATGATCATCAAGCATCAAACTTCTCATAATATTCAATGCACTTTATATGGAAGTTTTTATTATACCCATCTTGGATGCCCATCATATTAGGACTAGTTTTATAACCAAAGCAAATTACCATGCTGTTCTAAAAGACTCTCAAAATGATATAAGTGAAGCATGAGATATCAATAATTTCTATAAAATAAAACCACCACCGTGCTCTACAAAGATATAAGTGAAGTACTAGAGCAAAATTATCTAGCTCAAAAGATATAAGTGAAGCACATAGAGTATTCTAATAAATCTTGATTCATGTGTGTCTCTCCCAAAAGGTGTATTCAGCAAGGATGATTGTGGTAAACTAAAAAGCAAAGACTAAAATCATACAAGATGCTCCAAGCAAAGCACATATCATGTGGTGAATAAAAATATAGCCTCAAGTAAAGTTACCGATAGACAAAGACGAAAGAGGGGATGCCTTCCATGGCATCCCTAAGCTTAGGCTTTTGGTTGTCCTTGAATTTTACCTTGGGGTGCCTTGGGCATCCCCAAGCTTAGGCTCTTGCCACTCCTTATTCCAAAATCCATCAAATCTTTACCCAAAAACTTGAAAACTTCACAACACAAAACTTAACAGAGAATCTCGTGAGCTCCGTTAGTATAAGAAAACAAACCACCACTTTAAGGTACTGTAATGAACTCATTCTTTATTTATATTGGTGTTAAACCTACTGCATTCCAACTTCTCTATGGTTCATACCCCCCGATACTACTCATAGATTCATCAAAATAAGCAAACAACACACGAAAAACAGAATTTGTCAAAAACAGAACAATCTATAGCAATCTGTAAGTTTTGGATACTTCTGTAACTCCAAAAATCCTGAGAAATTAGGAAGTCCTAAGCAATTTGTTTATAATCTTCTTCAAAAAGAATCAACTGAAAAGCATGTTCCTGTGATTTATGAAAATTATTTCCGTGCACGCAAAATTTTCTGTTTTTCAGCAAGATCAAGTTAACTATCACGCAGGTTATCCTAAAGGTATTACTTGGCACAAACACTAATTAGAAGACAAAAACACATCCAAACAGAGGCTAGATAAATTATTTATTACTAAACAGGAACCAAAATCAAAGAACAAAAATAAAATTGGTTGCCTCCCAACAAGCGCTATCATTTAACGCCCCTAGCTAGGCATAAAAACGAGAATAGATCTAGGTATCGTTATCTTTGGCATGCAATCCATAAGTGGCTCTCTTAATAGATTCATAAGGTAATTTAATTTTCTTTCTAGGAAAGTGTTCCATGCCTTTTCTTAACGGAAATTGAATCTAATATTTCGTTCTTTCATGTTAATAATTGCACCAATCGTTCTAAGGAAAGGTCTACCAAGAATAATAGGACATGTAGGATTGCAATATCAAGAACGATGAAATCTATGGGTACATAATTCCTATTTGCAACAATAAGAACATCATTAATCCTTCCCATAGGTTTCTTAATGGTGGAATCCACAAGGTGCAAATTTAAAGAACAATCATCAAATTCACGGAAACCTAACACATCACACAAAGTTTTTGGAATCGTGGAAACACTAGCACCCAAATCACACAAAGCATATCATTCATAATCTTCAATCTTAATTTTAATAGTAGGTTCCCACTCATCATAAATTTTCTAGGAATATAAACTTCTAGTTCAAGCTTTTCTTCATAAGATTGCATTAAGGCATCAACGATATGTTTAGTGAAAGCTTTATTTTGATTATAAGCATGAGGAGAATTTAAGCACGGATTGCAACAAGGAAATACAATCTATCAAAGAAGAATTATCATAATTAAATTCCTTGAAATCCAAAATAGTGGGTTCATTGCTATTTAAAGTTTTACCTCTTCAATCCCACTTTTATTAATTTTGGCATCAAGATCTAAAAACTTACAATCATTGGGACACCTTTTAACTAAAGTTGACTCATCTCTAGTCCCATCTTTATCAATATTCATATTGGAAAACAAAGATTTAATAGGAGTCACATCAATCACTTTTAGATCTTCATCTTTATTATCATGAAAACTAGAAGAACACGCTTTCATAAAGCAATCTTTTTTAGCACACATTCTCACGGTTCTTTCTTTGCACTCATCAATGGAAATTCTCATGGACTTGAGAGACTCATTGATATCATGATTAGGTGGAATAGATCTAAGTTTCAAAGAATCAACATCAAGGGAAATTCTATCCATGTTTCTAGCCAACTCATCAATCTTAAGCAATTTTTCTTCAATCAAAGCATTGAAATTCTTTTGCAAACTCATAAATTCTTTAACACTAATATCAAAATCAAAGGGCATCTTATTAAAATTTCCACATGAGTTGTTGTAGGAATTACCATAATTATTATAGGAATTATTAGGAAATGGCCTAGAGTTAAAGTTTCCTCTGTACGCGTTGTTACCAAAATTGTTCCTACCAACAAAATTCACATCCATAGATTCATTATTATTCTCAATCAAGGTGGACAGAGGCATATCATTAGGATCAGAAGAAATAATCTTATTAGCAAAGAATTTCATAAGTTCATCCATCTTTCCACTCAAAACATTAATTTCTTCTATCGCATGAACTTTTTTACTAGTGGATCTTTTGGTGTGCCATTGAGAATAATTAACCATAATATTATCTAGGAGTTTAGTAGCTTCTCCTAAAGTGATTTCCATAAAAGTGCCTCCCACAGCCAAATCTAAAAGATTTCTAGAAGCAAAATTCAATCCGTCAATTTTTTTTATAATCATCCATAAATTCAAACCATGTGTAGGGCAATTACATATCATTAATTTCATTCTCTCTCAAGCTTGTGCAACATGTTCATGATCAAGTTGCTTAAAATTCATAATATTGTTTCTAAGAGAGATGATCTTAGCGGGAGGAAAATACTTAGAGATAAAAGCATCTTTGCAATTATTCCATGAATCAATACTATTTTTAGGCAAAGAAGAGAACCAAGTTTTAGCACGATCTCTAAGAGAAAAAGGAAATAGCTTCAACTTAACAATATCATTATCCACATCTTTCTTCTTTTGCATATCACACAAATCAATGAAGTTGTTTAGATGGGTAGCGGCATCTTCACTAGGAAGGCCAGAAAATTGATCTTTCATAACAAGATTCAACAAAGCGGTATTAATTTCACAAGATTCAACATCGATAGTAGGAGCAATCGGAGTGCTAATAAAATCGTTGTTGTTGGTATTGGAAAAGTCACATAATTTAGTATTATCTTGAGCCATCGTGACAAACAATCAATCCAACACACAAGCACACAAGGAGCAAGCGAGAAGAAGCGAACGGAAAAGAGGAAAATGGAAAAGAGGCGAAGAAAAGGCAAAGGCAAAGGTTTTTGAAAATCATTTTAGAAGTGGGGGAGAGGAAAACGAGAGGTGAATGGTAAATAATGTAATGTGAGGGAGAAGAGTTTATGATGGGTACTTGGTATGTCTTGACTTGAACGTAGATCTCCCCGGCAACGGCACCAGAAATGTCTAGTTGACGGGCGGCGCAAGAAATCCTTCTTGCTACCTCTTGAGCATGCATTGGTTTTCCCATGAAGAGGAAAGGGTGATGCAGCAAAGTAGCATAAGTATTTCCCTCAGTTTTTAAGAATCAAGGTATCAATCCAGTAGGAGATAACACGCAAGTCGCCTAGTACCTGCACAAACAATCAAGAACCTTGCAACCAACATGATAAAGGGGTTGCCAATCCCTTCACAGTCACTTGCAAAAGTGAGATCTGATAAAGATAATAAGATCAATATTTTTGGTATTTTTGTTGTATAGATTGGAAATAAAGATTGCAAAATAAAATAAATAGGAAAATAGATTGTAGATCGGAAACTTATATGATGGAAAATAAAAGATTATATGATGGAAAATAGACCCGAGGGCCATAGGTTTCACTAGTGGCTTCTCTCAAGATAGCAAATATTACGGTGGGTGAACAAATTACTGCCGAGCAATTGATAGAAAAGCGCATAGTTATGAGAATATCTAGGCAATGATCATGAACATAGGCATCACGTCCGTGTCAAGTAGACCGAAACGATTCTGCATCTACTACTATTACTTTACAGATCGACCGCTATCCAGCATGCATCTACAGTATTAAGTTCATAAGAACAGAGTAACACATTAAGCAAGATGACATGATGTAGAGGGATAAACTCAAGCAATATGATATAAACCCCATATTTTTATCCTCAATGGCAACAATACAATATGTGCCTTGTTGCCCCTACTATCACTAGGAAAGAACACCGCAAGATTGAACCCAAAGCTAAGCACTTATATCTTTGCAAGAAAGATCAATCTAGTAGGCCAAACTAAACCGATAATTTGAAGAGACTTGCAAAGATATCAAATCATGCATATAAGAATTCAGAGAAGAACCAAATATTATTCATAGATAGACTTGATCATAAATCCACAATTCATCGGATCTCGGCAAACACACCGCACAAAGTATTACATCGAATAGATCTCCAAGAACATCGAGGAGAACTTTGTATTGAGAATCAAAGAGATAGAAGAATCTACCTAGCTAATAACTATGGACCCGAAGGTCTGTGGTAAACTACTCACACATGATTGGAGAGGCTATGGTGTTGATGTTGAAGCCCTATGTGATCGATTCCCCCTCCGGCGGAGCGCCGGAAAAGGCCCCAAGATGGGATCTCATGGGTACAAAAGGTTGTGGTGGTGGAAAAGTGGTTTCATGGCTCTCCTGGATGTTTTTAGGGTATAAGAGTATATACAGGCAGAAGAAATAGGTCAGTGGAGCTCCGTGGGGCCCATGAGGGTGGGGGCATGCCTACCCCCTGGGCGCGCCCTCCTTCCTCGTGGCCGCCTTGTGGAGTCCCAGACTTCAACTCCAAGTCTTCTGGATTGCGTTTGTTCCAAGAAAGATCCTCGCGAAGGTTTCGTTCCGTTTGGATTCCATTTGATATTCCTTTTCTGTGAAACACTGAAATAGGCAAAAAACAATAATTTGCACTGGGCCTCCGGTTAGTAGGTTAGTCCTAAAAATAATATAAAAGAGCATATTAAAGCCCATTAAACATCCAAAACAGATAATATAATAGCATGGAACAATAAAAAATTATACATACGTTGGAGACGTATCATGCTCCTCGTCATGTTTGTGATCTCATCCGGGACTCCGAACAACATTCAGTCACCAAATCATATAACTCATATAAAACTATATCATCAATGAACATTAAGCATGCAGGCCCTACATGTTCGAGAACTATGTAGACATGAATGAGACACCTCTTCGGTCAATAACCAATAGCGGAACCTGGATGTCCATATTCGTTCCTACATATTCTACGAAAATCTTTATCGGTCGAACCTTATGATAACATACGTAATTCCCTTTGTCTGTCGGTATGTTACTTGCCCGAGATTCGTCGTCAGTATCTTCATACCTAATTCAATATCATTACCAGCAAGTCTCTTTACTCGTTCCGTAATACATCATCTTGTAACTAACTCCTTAGTCACTTTGCTTGCAGGCTTCTTGTGATGTGTATTACCGAGAGGGCCCAGAGATACCTCTCCGATGCACGGAGCGACAAATCCTAATCTCGATCCATGCCAACTCAATAGACACCTTCGGAGATACCTATAGAGCATCTTTATGATTACCCAGTTATGTTGTGACGTTTGATAGCACGTAAGGTATTCCTCCGATATCCGGGAGTTGCATGATCTCATAGTCAAAGGAATATGTATTTGACATTAAGAAAACAATAGAAATAAACTAAACGATCATATGCTAAGCTAATGGATGGGTCTTGTCCATCACATCGTTCTCCTAATGATGTGATCCCGTTATCAAGTGACAACACATGTCTATGGTTAGGAAATCTTAACCATCTTTGATTAACGAGCAAGTCTAGTAGAGGCTTACTAGGGACACGATATTTGTTTATGTATTCACACATGTATTTAAGTTTCCGATCAATACAATTCTAGCATGAATAATAAACCTTTATCATGAATAAGGAAATATAAAATAACAACTTTATTATTGCCTCTAGGGCATATTTCCTTCAACACTGCCTCTAAAGTTCAACATTGGCATGGCAAGGTGAAGGAAATATGCCCTAGATGCAATAATAAAGTTGTTATTTTATATTTCCTTATTCATAATAAAGATTTACTATTCATGCTAGAATTGTATTGATCGGAAACTTAAATACATGTGTGAAAGGATCGATATGGTTGACTAGAGGGAGGGGGTGAATAGGCAACTAGCAATTTTAATACTTTTCTTTACCAAATTAAGCTTACTATCAAAATAGGTTGTCTAGATGTGCAACTAGGTGAGCAACCTATATGATGCGACAATAACAAGTAAAGAAGCAAGCAAGGGATACAACACAATAATAGCTTGCTCAAGTAAAGGTAAGAGATAACCAAGAGTGGAACCGGTGGAGACGAGGATGTGTTCCCGAAGTTCCTTCCCTTTGAGAGGAAGTACGTCTCTGTTGGAGCGGTGTGGAGGCACAATGCTCCCCAAGAAGCCACTAGGGCCACCGTATTCTCCTCACGCCCTTACACAATGCGAGATGTCATGATTCCACTATTAGTGCCCTTGAAGGCGGCGGTCGAACCTTTACAAACAAGGTTGGGGCTATCTCCACAACTTAATTGGAGGCTCCCAACAACGCCATGAAGCTTCACCACAATGGAATATGGCTCCGAGGTGACCTCAACCATCTAGGGTGCTCAAACAACCAAGAGTGAGAAGATCTGCATGGGATTAGTGGGGGGAATCAAATTTCTCTGGGTGGAAGTGTAGATCGGGGCTGTCGGTGTCAAAACCGGCGGATCTCGGGTAGAGGGTCCCGAACTGTGCGTCTAGGCGGATGGTAACAGGAGACAAGGGACACGATGTTTTACCCAGGTTCGGGCCCTCTTGATGGAGGTAAAACCCTACGTCCTGCTTGATTAATATTGATGATGTGTGTTACAAGAGTAGATCTACCACGAGATCAAGGAGGCTAAACCCTAGAAGCTAGCCTATGGTATGATTGTTGTTCGTCCTACGGACTAAAGCCAACCGGTTTATATAGACACCGGAGAGGGCTAGGGTTACACAGAGTCGGTTACAATGGTAGGAGATCTACATATCCGTATCGCCAAGCTTGCCTTCCACGCCAAGGAAAGTCCCATCCGGACACGGGACAAAGTCTTCAATCTTGTATCTTCATAGTCTTGGAGTCCGGCCGATGATGATAGTTCGGCTATCCGGACACCCCCTAGTCCGGGACTCCCTTAGTAGCCCCTGAACCAGGCTTCAATGACGACGAGTCCGGCGCGCATATTGTCTTCGGCATTGCAAGGCGGGTTCTTCCTCCGAATAATTTATAGAAGATTGTGAACACCAGGATAGTGTCCGGCTCTGCAAAATAAATTCCACGCACCACCGTAGAGAGAATAATATTCACACAAGTTCAATCTGCTGACGTATTTTGTGGCATGACGTCACACCACTAGCAAGCCTTTACTAGAATTGTTTTTATTGTACTGCCTCAGCGCGTTTAGCGAAGCGGTTTCCTTGGCACGTCTTGTCGAAGCAGAGATCGTGTTCCCCTTATTCCGGGATTCCCATCATACGGACGTGGGTAACCCAACCGCGCCATTGATTGCGGCGCTTGGGAGATAAGCGAGTTTTATCAGGCCGGTGGGGACATATGTTTTTGTCCGCCCATATAAGGGGATAAAAACCCAACCCTTTTACCTGCGCCTTCTTCCTCCTTAGCTTATCCATCTCCGCGAACTCGAGCTCCAGCGCCCAAGTCCGTACACCTCACCTCAACCTTCTCCAACTATGTTCGGAGCGGGAGGCAAGTGGATGGCCTCCTCCGTCACGGAGGGGCAGATCCGGAAGCTGTGCAACGCCGGATATTTGTCCAGCAATATCGCGCACCGGCTCCCCAACGAGGGAGAGCTCATCCCCACCCCCAGGCCCCATGAGAGGGTAGTATTTCTTCCCCATTTCCTCCGCGGACTGGGCTTCCCACTCCATCCCTTTGTCCGGGGGCTCATGTTCTACTACGGCCTGGATTTCCATGATCTGGCCCCGAATTTCATCCTCAACATCTCGGCGTTTATCGTCGTGTGTGAGGCCTTCCTCTGCATCCAGCCCCACTTCGGCTTGTGGCTCAAGACCTTCAGTGTCAAGCCAAAGGTTGTGAAGGGCATCCAAGCGGAGTGCGGAGGTGCCATGGTGGGCAGGATGTCCCCCGTTACTTGGCTTGAGGGCACTTTCGTGGAAACCATTAAGGGGTGGCAATCGGGGTGGTTCTACATCACCGAGCCGCGTGACCCTGAATGGGCAGCGGCCCCCGAATTCAGATCTGGCATCCCCACACGGCTCTCCTCCTGGAAAGAGAGCGGCCGGATCTGGGGTGATTCGGAGGAGCTGACCGAACTCCAAGCCTGCATCCAAAAGCTGGTGGACAAGAAGCTCAAGCTTGTCAACGTAGTCCAGGTCATGCTCATCCGCCGGATTCTCCCGTGCCAACGATGGGTTTTCAACATGTGGGAGTTCGATCCGGCGCAGCACCCGACTTTGAGCGGGCTCTTAGACACTACGTACGAAGATGTCTGGAAGGTGCTGTTCAAGGGCGCCGAGGCTCCCGCATCCGCTACCGAAGATCGCGGATTCAGCTCGCAGCGTCCGGCTGACAAGGTAAGTGATTTTCCCTTTACGGGACGCTTGTTTTCCATAGTTTCACTCTATGCGGGATCTAAACTCCCTTTTCCTTTGACAGGACTGGCTGGCGAAGGCCGAACAGACTATCTGTCCGGCCCCATTGCTAGAGGACCCAGCGGACGCCCACCTAACGGGGCTGCTGGCTCCGGCACCCCACGTGGTGCCGGAGAAAAAGGCCAAGAAGAAGGCCACAGGTACTCGAAAAAGTTCCCATTTTCAGGTGTTATCAGATGATGACTCCGAGGCCGACTCCTCCCACAAAGGCGAGGAGGAGAAGAAGAAAGCCTCTCCCCCAGCGGGGGGAGGGAGGAAAAGGAAGGCCTCCCCAACGAGGGAGGCCGAAGGGTCCAAGAAGGGAAAAACTCTTTCCCCGAACTGCTCTGCCAACGCCAGTGATGACAACGAGGACTGGCCTCCAAGGGCCAAGCCCCTAGCGAGATCGTAAGTATCCGTACTCCCGAATAACTTCGTGGTTTTTCTTTTCGCCACATAATGTCTTTCTAATGCCGCATACAACCCTGCAGTCCGCCCAAGGATGATCTTCCCGCTTCGTCGAGCGGGTCCTTAGGTGCGTCGGATATGGATTCTCTTCCGACCGCCTCCACCCCCCGTGATGCGGACGATGCTGAGGTGGGATCCCGGGAAGGGACCCACCAGGAGGAGGAGGCCCCGGAGGTGTTGCAGGACAACCTCCCGGAATTTGCACCGGACTCGGCCCCGGAACCCATAGTGGCTCCAGAGTCCGACGGGCGACCCCTTCTTAAGAAGGGCAAGACTGTGACGCCGGCAGCCTCTGTCCAACCGGAGGTGCCGGATAACTTGCTGGAGGCGCTCAATGGCGCTTCCATCGAAGAGGAACGCCGCACTATTATGAGTGCGGTGATTCAGAAGGTTCAGCTCGCCAAGAGCGGGCTGACCGAAGCCTGCAGCAGCCTTCTAACAGGCTTTGAGGTAAGAATTTCGATATATATAAAACGGTACCGCATAGACAGTAGCCCCTGATGCTCGGTTCGGTGTTCGGAAAGAAAAGCCAGACTGAGGATCTAAAAAGATATACGCAGGAGTCATAAAAAATATGTCAATATGGGATTGCAGGCTGTGCTGCTGACCTCCGCCGCACTGACTGCGGAGGTTACTACTTTGAAGGAAAGCCTCGAGCGGTCCGAGAACGAGCTCGGCCGTGCCAAGAAGTAGCTCGAGGAAAAAGAAGGTGAGTCATACCTTATTAAAATTGTACCTTACAGAAAAGGATTTGGTTGCAAGAAAAATGACAAGGATAACGTGGATATAGCAGGGGCCACAAACGAGGTGGCGACCCTGAAGGAGGCGGTGTCCACGGACGAACGTAATGCGGCCACGGAATGCACCGAGCGAGAGAAGCATGAGGCGCGGGTGGCGGAGGTACAACAAGAGCTCCAGGCTCTCATGAAAAAACATGAGAGTTTGGAGCGTGACTCGAAGACTCGAGAGTCCGAGCTTGAGACGGCTCTTGGGAGTGCCAAAGCCGCTAAGGCCGAAGCCTATAAGGCCCTCTAGGAAATCGAGGCGTTGAAGAAAATAGCGGCGGGTAAGGCATTTTTCATGCAAAGTAAGCATGTGAGTGTGAATTACCTATCACTTACCCGAATTCGGAGCTCTCCAAGAGCGTTCGCAGATCTGCCCCGCAGTGTGTCCGATGCTGCCGCTTTCTACAGGGCCGAGGAGGGGAGCTCAGAGAAGGTCTTCTGGTCTCAGTATGCTGAGGCCGGACATCCGGTGCCCCTTAGCGACCAGCTGAAGCAGCTGGTCGAGCTCCACAAGGTGGCCGAACAGGCCATGAAGGGCCTCATAGTTCGGTTGTGGCCTAAGGAGGCCATGCCTGGGAGCTACTTCCGCCTAGTGCGGCGGCTGGTGGATGCGTGTCCATGGGTTGAAGTCATCAAGCACTCCGCCTGTATCGAAGGTGCCCGTCGGGCCCTTGCCCGCGCAAAGGTGCACTGTGGCAAGATGGATGCCCAGAAGCTTGTGATGGACGCGCCACCGCAGGGCAAGGAGCATCGCACGCCCGAAATGTATTATAAAACTGTCCTGAAGGGTGCCCGCATTATTGCGGGTGTGTGTTCCAAAGATGTAATTTTTGAGTAGACTCGCATTTTGTTATCCTGTGCACTGAAAACTTAGTTCATATGCGCTAAGCAACGCTTGTTAATTTAATATATTACCTTCCATGCGGCTGTTTATCAAATCTGAGAGATGGCAAGTCGTCGGCTTCAGCCCCCATGCCACGAGTGCTGGGGTGTTCGGGATAAATTTGAGCACTCTTGTTCCCATTTTTGGGTCCATCTAGGGAGGCACTCAACACAACGAACAAGGCAACCGGACTTATAAAGCTTGAACACTCTCACTTAGCCATAGAATTCTATAGTTTTAAATTTCGGCGAAGCCGCTAGTATTCGGAAGGCCGAATTTGGGGCGCTATCCATGCCTGGGCCGGACAAAGTCGGCTCCTCGCTCTAAGCGGCATAAGTCTTTAGGGACTCGCAAAAAACCTCTCGAACAGCGACTGGCTCTCGCCTCATCATGACGGCAGTTTTAGCTTTCTCCACTGAGGCGCTCGCCCAGCTCAACTGGGGCGCAATCGCAGTGGTTCTCCCAGTGCTACCTTAGCCGATACAACGGAACATAAGGTACCAAAACATGGGAGCCGGGCAAACCCAACTATTGACCCAAGAACATGATTCGGAGCCGATGCATATAATGCTATAAGTTTGGGGTGCCGCACTTGTGAAAGTGTTCGGACTTATCACACCGTAATGCGGGAAACATAAGCCCCTGGTGTATTTAGCCGTACCAAAGTGTATGGATGCAACATGTCATAAATGAACATATGTATAAGAAAGAAATGCAATTGGAAGCAAAAAGGTGCTGCATTGCTTTATTCAAGAAAAAACTGCTGTGAATGCAGAACGATACAAACGGTGCAATAAGCAGGGGATGGGACTATGAAACATGTCCCCCCTCCAGGGGTAGGCTACGGAATGGTGTATGAAACAAATTTAATGCTCTTAATGGAGACCACCTGGATATTCGTTGTAGCCTTTCTCCTTCCCTGGCTGTTGCATCGTGAGTTCGATAGGTCTGCTGCCGGACAGGGCCTCTGACGAACGAAGTCTTGTGGGTAAAAATAAAAAGGAAAAAAGAAAAAAAAGAATGACACACTTGAGAGCCCCTAGTGTGGTTGAGCCGCATTCTGGGCCTATGGTGGTCGTGCCCCTCTCCCCATGCCCATGGTATCTCCAAAGCGTAATGGTGTACGCGAAATACCTGTCTTGACGTTTTGCGGGGGCTGGGGTTGGGGCCGCACAGCTACACGTGCCCGGAACGTGCCAGGTGGTCTTGGTGTAGGTTACTCCGGGCGCGTTTAGCCATGTCCGGTCGCTTAACGGCCGGACTCGAGAACTGCCTTAAGAGGCTGCACTGTACTTCTGCCACGAGAGCCGCTATATGTTCCTCCGTTCAGAGAGAGCGTTCAGTGTTTCCGTTGACCGTGATGACTCCTCAAGGGCCTGGCATCTTGAGCTTGAGGTATGCGTAGTGCGGCACCGCGTTGAACTTTGCAAACGCGGTACGTCCGAGCAGAGCATGATAGCCGCTGCGGAATGGAACTATGTCGAAGATTAACTCCTCACTTCGGAAGTTATCCGGGGATCCGAAGACCACTTCCAGTGTAACCGAGCCTGTACAATTGGCTTCTACACCTAGTATGACGCCTTTAAAGGTTGTCTTGGTTGGTTTAATCCTTGAGGGGTTTATGCCCATTTTGCGCACTGTATCCTGATAAAGCAGGTTCAGGCTGCTGCCACCGTCCATCAGGACTCTGGTGAGGTGAAATCCATCGATGATTGGGTCTAAAACCAATGCGGCGAATCCGCCATGGCGGATGCTGGTGGGGTGGTCTCTTCGGTCAAAAGTGGTCGGGCAGGAGGACCATGGATTGAACTTCGGGGCAACTGGCTCCATCGCGTATACATCCCTGAGTGCACGCTTCCGCTCCCTTTTGGGTATGTATGTTGCGTATATCATGTTCACCGTCTGCACCTATGGGGGGAAACCTTTCTGTCCTCTATTGTTCGGCGGTCGGGTCTCTTCCTCGTCATCGCTATGCAGCCCCTTGTCATTGTTTTCGGCAATTAACTTGCCTGCCTGCTTGAATACCCATCAACCCCTATTGGTGTGGTTGGCTGGCTTTTCGGGGGTGCCGTGTATCTGGCACGAGCGGTCGAGTATTCGGTCCAAATTGGACGGACCCGGAGTAGTTCTCTTGAATGGCTTTTTCCGCTGACCGGGCTTAGAGCCTCTGAATCCGGCATTGACTGCCGTATCCTCACTATTGTCGCTGTTAATGCGGCGTTTGTTTTTGTTGCGACGCGACCTGCCATTACGGTCCTTGATATCCGGACTACTAGAATTTTTGCTGAGGTTGTTGCTGCGTGCTAGCCAGCTGTCCTCACCCGCGGGTCATGAGTGATGTGAGGGCTGCCATGGATTTCGGCTTTTCCTGTCCCAGGTGCCGAGCAAGCCATTCGTCGCGGATGTTATGCTTGAAGGCCGTGAGGGCCTCCGCATCTAGATAGTCGACGATTTGGTTTTTCTTGGTTAAGAACCGTGTCCAGAATTGTCTGGCCGATTCGTCCGGCTGCTGAATTATGTGGCTTAGGTCATCAGCGTCTGGTGGTCGCACATACGTGCCTTGGAAGTTATCGAGGAATGCGGCTTCCAGGTCTTCCCAACTCACGATTGACTCTGCTGGCAAGCTGTTAAGCCAATGCCGGGCTGGTCCTTTAAGTTTGAGTGGGAGATATTTGATGGCGTGAAGATCGTCACCGGGGGCCATGTGGATGTGGAGGAGATAGTCTTTGATCCAAACCGCGGGGTCTGTTGTGCCATCATAAGATTCAATATTCACGGGTTTAAACCCTTCGGGGATTTGATGATCCATTACTTCATCTGTGAAGCATAGTGGGTGTGCAGTGCCTCTGTACTGGGCGATATCACGACGGAGCTCAAAAGGGCTTTGTCTGTTTTGTTCGGCCCACCCGGACTTACTGTGTCCGGCACGACGGCTGTCGTCGCGTATCATGGGGCGCCCACGTGATCCGTAGATCGGTCTTGATTGTCTTGCCTTATCCTCCAATATACCTCGCAAGTCCGGAGCGTTCCCCTGTGGCCTTGTGCTTTTCAAGCGATGCCGGGGTACAGTTCTGGTGAAGGGCCTAGAGGCCTCTCTGTCGCGACCACGGGGTGGTCGGTCAGCCCTATTGTCTGCTGGTGATGCACGTTCATATGCCTCCTCCTCTAATCAGGGGAGCAGCTTGCGTTTAGGGTAGCTTTTGGAGGGGCGTTCGAGCTCATGCTCTTCGTCCGCGAGGACTTCAGTCCATCTGTCGGCTAGCAGATCTTGATCAGCTCTAAGCTGTTGCTGCTTTTTCTTGAGGCTATTTGCCGTGGCCATAAGCCTGCGTTTAAAACGCTCTTGTTCGACGGGATCCTCAGGCACGACGAATTCGTCGTCGTCGAGGCTCGCCTCGTCTCTGGAGAGAGGCATATAATCCTCTACCTCTTCTTCTGCCGCTCTCTCATGAGGGCTAGCGTCTCCGTCCTCCTGTGCTGAATCTTGCTGGAGTGGGTTGTCTTCGGCACTATCTGGGGTGTTATTATCTCCGGTGCCAGAATCTTCATTCTTGCTGTGGCGGGATTTAGAGCGGCGCCGCTGACTCCGGCGCTTGGGATGTTTCTTGGAGGGGTCATCCTCCGCTGCTCCTTCGCCATTCCCATCCTTTGGGATATCCACCATGTATATGTCATATGATGAGGTGGCTTTCCAGTGCCCGGTAGGCGCTGGTTCTTGGTCGTCTCCGGCATCGTCGTCCATACCATCGATGTCTTCGGAGTCGTAGTCTAGCATGTCGGTTAGATCGTCGACAGTGGCTACCAAGTGGGTGGTGGGTGGGTTGTGAATTTCTACATCGTCCGCATCCCAACCGTCCTGGCCGCAGTCCGGCCAGGGCTCTCCTAATAACGAGAGATACTTTAGCAAACTCAAGATGTCGCCGAAAGGTGAGTGTTGAAAGATGTCCGCCGCGGTTAACTCCATGATCGGCGCCCAATCGGATTCGATCGGAGGGGGCGCGGGAGGTTCGGAGTCCGGCGAGGAGTCCGGCGCCTCGGAGCCACGAGCTTTGTGAGGGATAAGGTCAGTGTTCGGCTCTATCGCCCTAGAGGTTGCAGCCCCCGAGGCGGTGTCTAGCCATCCGTCCTCGATCTGCGCAGCCGACTCCGAATTGAAGATCGGAGCGGGCTCGAGTGCGGCCTCCAGGATACTGTCCAGCTGCAGAGCTAAATCATGCTCGTCGTGACAGTGCGGCACGCTCGGCTGTGGCTTGAATCCATCGAGGATCAAGTCCCCGCGGATGTCAGCCGTGAAGTTCAAACTTCCAAATCTAACCTGACGGCCAGGGGCGTAGCTTTCGATCTGCTCCAGATGGCCAAGCGAATTGGCCCGCAGTGCAAAGCCGCCGAATACGAAGATCTGTCCAGGGAGGAAGGTCTCACCCTGGACTGCATCGTTGTTGATGATCAAAGAAGCCATCAAGCCTATC